>NW_020438914.1:1237085-1261651 GCF_000699045.2 Agrilus planipennis | reverse complement strand
CAACGTTCAGGTATTACTTTATTATTAAAAATTACACCTCACCAATCTCATATTTTGCTCATTGTACCATTATATAAAACAGAAAACTCGATAACCATTCACTCTAAAGCCTTAGGAATAAATCGCGAGGGTTATTGTTTTAAATTGGTTTGATTAAAAACGTGCGAAGGGGAAAAACTCCATTTTTCAACACACAATCTTGGATACTGCAAAATAAAGTAAAACAGGTCACCGCGAACAACGCTGTCCGGCGATAAGGGTGTCACCCATGACCATTGACAGAGTGAAAACCCAGTGCTGACCTGCTGACTAATGCTGGTGGGCGGTCAGTCTCTCCAGCCTTTTTAATATAGAATTAGAATGTCTGAATATTCATAAATGAGATATTCTGTTTATGGACTTGATTGTTATTCATGTAATGAATCAGTTGCGGTACGTTTTGTACCATCGCATAAAGCTTTGTTTTAAAGTTGAAATGCTGTATACAACGCTCTACCACTCAAATTAATTTGAACCTATCGTAAAATATCCTTTTTAGGGCAAACTGGGCGTCTTGAGGCAGCTGCAACTGAAAGCTCTTTCAAAAGATGGAGCCTGAAGCTACGCCGGGGGACTATAGATGGAAAAGACGTAAAAGCTGAGTGTACATATCATAATAATATCAAATAAAAATATCATCAGGTATCTAAAAAACATTTTTTTTTGGTAATGATCAACATCCTGAATCAGCTAGTAATATTCTCCTCTATTTCAGGGAAACCATCAGGGTGATAAAACGAACTCATTCAACTCAGTATAAAGAGGAAGGGAAGTTCGCTATCTGATCGAAGTGATAATTCCGCGTAGTATTCAGCGGGGTATCAGTATTACTGATATTACGACTAAAACTTATTGTTATAATAAATATTATAAAGACAGAAAAGAAGTTAATAAANGAGTGTACATATCATAATAATATCAAATAAAAATATCATCAGGTATCTAAAAAATATCTCTTTTTGGTAATGATCAACATCCTGAATCAACTAGTAATATTCTCCTCTATTTCAGGGAAACCACCAGGGTGATAAAACGAACTCATTCAACTCAGTATAAAGAGGAAGGGAAGTTCGCTATTTGATCGAATTGATAATTCCGAACCTGGTAGAGATTCTGAGAGAAGTATGACGAGCAAGGACAAGTAACTTGTACATGTACTTGCAATTGATCATCTAACTAATTCACTTTAATTTCGTTATTTCTTATACATTATCGCCATGGTCTGGGAACTACTTTTGGAATGGAATCAAGAATTGACTGCAGCTGCGACTTCTCTGTTGATTCTGTGCTCCGTTAAAGTTCCTCAGCAAGTTTGTGAATATATGCATTACAATTTAACTCATTATGAAACTCAAATTCGAATAAATGCAGTCTAAAGTTAAAAAAAAAGAGCAAAAAAAGGACTTGAATTAGACGTGCAAGTCAGAGTAGGTGTCTTACCACTCTGAAGTAGTGCACGAAGGGTATGCAACCCATCATGTCATTTGTGGCCAAAAAGAAAAGAGCAGATCCAGGCTGCGTGGCATTAATTGGCCGTGTGAATGAATTTTATACGAAGGCGGCATTGGGCGATTTCTTTGGTGGCTTTTTTCGGCTCACCTTTGAAGTTGAGACCGCACAGCTTACCAAGTTCGATAATTTACTTGGACTTAGAGGAGGACTTGTCTAGGCGGACGGACACTAATAGCCACATTTTTCCACCTTTTGACATTCGGTGCATTCCTCGGATAGCGAAACCTTTAGTAATAAGTTCGGGCTCAATATCGTCTGTGAAGATGGCTTCGCACGGAGGACAACCTGAAGGTTTCTGTTTTGCTAAAGTTGGTTTCTTAAGAACTCAATCTCGGATTTGTAGAAGTACGACGAGAGGCGATAATGTCGTGATAGTCCATGGCTTTACGGATTTTCTGCTAAAGAGATTGTGTGGGTGCGTGCGTGCGTGGGTGCGTGAGAGCGAGATTGTCCCTTTCCAATTCCTTCTATCTAACTTTCTTGCTCTTTTCCCGGGGGCTTACATTTTTCTAGGACATGTTGTAGTGTTACCTCCTCTTTCTTACTTTCTTACACATTCTGCATAGTCTTTCCTTTTTTGGTAGCCAATACTTATTAGCTTTCGTTTCTGATCCTTACTTGAATCTTGCATACATCTCCAGTTCGTTTCAGTTCTCCTAGTACAAACGCCTGTTTTTAATCATCCTACACGAAGTGAAACGACGGAGTTAAATAATCGTATTAAACATCTTGATTACCATTAAAAAATATATTTTGCAGTTTGCGATTTTTTCATATCTTATCGAGCCATTCTGTAACCGCTATTTTTTATATCCATTTAAGTACCAGATTCAGTAACAGCGTGTTTAGGAACTGTAGTGTATTTTCAAAAACTTCTAAAGATTAATATCCGAGGTTTTGCTGATTAATACCGAGAAATTCCATTTCGCAACATATTTGTTTATACCATCACAAACATCTATATATATAAAAGAAAGTCGTGTTAGTTACTTCACTTATAACTCAAGAACGGCTGAACCGATTTGGCTGAAAATTGATGGGGAGGTATCTTACAACCGGGAGAAGGACATAGGATACTTTTTATCACTTTCCACGAGAAAAATGTGGTATATGTAAACGCAACTGACATGGAATGACAAAACGAAATTGACAGCAAAACAAAAAATTTATCAGTCAAAACATCAGTCTAGCCTTTCATTTGTTAAGATTGCATGTTTGTTTTTGGTTCGATTTACTTGAAATTGATTAAAAAATTCAATCTCTGTTGGGGGGGATGAGTGGTGAAGAGGAGTTGCAATGTTTAAATGGAACATATTATTTGTGATCAGATTTACTTGAAACTTTGTTTTAATGGTCTCTCATTTAATTTCTGAAAGATCTATCTCGACAATTTAAAAAAGGGAAAGGTGTTGCAATTTTTGTTTGGGACATACTTTATTTATGGTTGAATTTACTTGAAACTTGGTATATATGCTGTTTGATATTATTAATCAAATGAAAAGAGGTTGCAACGTTTCCATGGGCTACATTTTATTTGTACTCGGATTTACTCGAAGGATGCTCATTGCTGAAATTAAGCAAATACGTGTTTTGGCAATTTTTAAAAATCAACCCTTAAGGATGAAATGTTGTTGCTACGTTTGTATTTGAAAGATGGCGACATTACACAAAATTAAAANCGTGGAGAAAATCCTGCGAAGGATGAACCTTGAAAATTGCAACCCAGCTCCAACGCCGATGGAATCAGGTATGATAACAAAGAAGGAGGAACTTATGAACGATGAGAAGGTGCCAGTTGGAACACCCTATCGTGAAGCCATTGGCAGCTTGCTTTACCTCGCAACCGTGTCAAGACCCGACATCAGCTTTGCTGTAAATTATTTGAGTCGACAATGCTGCAACCCAATGAAAAGCCATTGGAAAATGGTTAAACGAGTATTTCAATACTTGAAAGGAATTCCAAATGCAGGAATTCGTTTTGAAGGAGACAAGAACTTCAAAGTATTCACTGATGCAGATTTTGGAGGAGAAAAAGAGACGATGAAATCGACAAGTGGACGACTGATACTCAGAGGAGGCCCGCTAGTTTGGTACTCACAACGACAGAAACTTGTGGCGACCTCGACAGCAGAAGCAGAATATCGAGCGGCATGTGAAGCGATCGATGATGTATGCTGGATGAGAAGATTGGCGAGAGAACTCAAGATCCTGCAAGATGATCAACCCTTCCCCATGTATGTTGACAACAAGTCAGCTGTTCATATGTTGATGAACACCCACGAGGGTAAGGTGAACAAAGGAAAGAAGCACATTGAAATCGCACGTAAATTTATTCAACAACATGTTGATGTGACTGTGTCTGTCAAACATATTGAAGGCACGAAACAAATCGCCGACATTCTGACTAAACCTTTAAACAAAAACCTGTTTGTAAAATTTTGTAATTATTTGATTGAGAAGGAGTGTTGAGATAAATCAAAGAATTGTTTAAATTTAGTAATTCTCTTCTAAATTGTCACATGTCAATTCTGCCTAATCTAAAAATGTTGTTACTATTAATCAAGTATTGTGTGAAATTGTTTTTTGGCAGTTGTTAATGTTTACTTAGAAACTAGACGGAATGTATTTTTTCTTGATTCGACAGTTATTTTGTTGTAAACTAATTTTGTAACTTTTTACAAAATAAAATTCTTTTTACATCGAAAGTTATTCTTGGAGATACCACGGATATAATACCAACAGGTTATGGGCCCAGAAAGTGGTGAAATTTCATCTCCAAGGAAAAGTCTGTGAAAGAGCTCAAATTGAAAGGCAGATCTGAGCAAGAACGTCGCAAGTCAGAATTTTTTGAATTTTTAAAAGTCAAGTCAAGAGGTAAAAATGGACACTGTAAAATCACAACTCGTCATGCTGAGTCAAAACTCACAAGGAGTAGTAAACTATGTGCCGTGGAGGTTAAAATTAGATGCTGTTTTGAGAACCAAGAAGTTGTATGATGTTGCAACCGGAGTCAAGGTCAAGCCGGAAGGAGCTGAAAATGTCGCTGCAGTCATTGAATGGAATGAAAAAGACATGGAGGCTCTGCAACTAATAGTATTGAATGTCAGTGATCAAATCGCATATAAAATTGCAAATTGCAAAACGGCAAGAGCAATGTTGGACAGACTAGTTTGCTTGTACGGCACGAAGACAGAGATGAACATGGAAGTTTTGAGACAGAAACTTTTCACATGTACATACGATGAAAGCAAATCGGTGGCCGAAAACTGCATGGAAGTTATGTCCATAGGTGATGAACTAACCAACGGTGGTGAACCTGTGCCGGAATCATGGATGATGACCAGAATTCTGAAAATGTTGCCAGTGAGACTTGCTCATTTTCGTACATCGTGGGATAACGTGCCAGCAGCCGACAAGAGCCTGACCACCATGATCGAAAGACTGAGACTCGAAGATGATCGTCAACGCGATGAGACAGGTGAATTGGAAGTAAGTTTCAGCAATGCACTTCTCGTGAAGAAAAATAAAAAGCATCAAGTAAAATCACAAAACAAGACTGAGAAGGGACAATTGATCTGTTACAAGTGTGGACTAAAAGGACACTTTAAAAAGGACTGCCAGAACAAACCCTGTGCCAAATACTTGGCATACTGCAAGAAAACTTACAAGTGCAACTCGTGTGGACAGAAAGGCCATTTCGCAAGAGAATGTACTCAACGGCGAGATGACAGCTCAGATTCTCAAAGGTCACGCAAACCTCCCGTTGCCTGGGTGACAGCCAGCTTGAAGACGACTGATCTGGAGAACAACTTGAACAATCCAGAGGAACAGATGTCAGCCTGGTATCAAGACAGTGGCGCAACGCAACACATGACATCGCGTCGAGAATGGTTCAACGAATACACTGAACTGAGCAACCCTGTGTCTGTTCTCCTGGGAGATTCAACTGAAATAGATGGCGTGGCAGTCGGAACAGTGGAGTTAGAAGCTTTTGACGGAAAAGAGTGGTATCCAGTTGTTCTGACAAATGTCTTACATGTACCTCAATTGAAATACAATTTATTTTCTGTGAGTCACATGCTTGATCGAGGATACAAGATGAAATCGGACAAAGAAAAATCAGAGTTTGTATCTGCTGATCAGGGAAATACTGTTGGACTGGCGAAACGAACTGGAAACCTGTACAAGATGATGCTGAGGAAGAAAAAGGAGCAACTGAGTCTGGCGACAGTGTCAATTCGAATTTGGCATGAAAGATTAGCTCATCAAAACGTGAAGTACGTACGACAGGCATTGGACAAGAAAGGAATCAAGTACTTGGACGACTGGAACAATTACTTATGTACAGGCTGTGCGTACGGTAAGCAGCACCGTGACTCTCATCCCCTCGACCAGAAGACATCAAACCAGAGAGCCATGCAAGATGAGTATGATTCGCTGATCGAAAGGCAAACGTGGAAGCTGGTCAAGTGCCCTGAAGGAGTCAAACCCTTGACCTGCAAGTGGGTTCTTCGTGAAAAGGCGAATGGTAAGCTAAAGGCGAGGCTTGTAGCACGAGGCTTTGAACAAAGAGAAGGCATTGATTACGAGGAAACGTTCAGTCCCGTTGCTTGCTACGCCTCCATCCGACTCATCTTGAGTCATGCAGCATCAGAAAAATGGAAACTGATATCTTTCGACGTGAAGACCGTTTTTTTGTATGGCAAGTTGGAGCAAGTTCTGTACATGAATCAGCCAGAAGGGTTCGACAACGGTTCTGGACAAGTGTGTCAACTACTCAAGAGTATTTATGGGCTGAAACAAGCGCCCAAGCAGTGGAATCGTGAAATCACCGGTTCATTTGAAAAAATCGGATTGTTCAGCACTGACGACGACCCGAGTGTCTTTTATAACAAAGACAGAAGTATCATTGTGGCATTGTTTGTCGACGACGGTTTGGTTGCTGGAAAGGACGAGAAGGAGATTTTCAAACTTCTGGAACAAATCAAGATAAAGTTTCAAATCACACACTGCAAGACCATCCCTAAGAAGTTCTGTTATCTCGGCATGGAGCTGAAAGTTGACTCGAAGGGCATCTCCGTGAGTCAACCAAAGTACGTGGAGAAAATCCTGCGAAGGATGAACCTTGAAAATTGCAACCCAGCTCCAACGCCGATGGAATCAGGTATGATAACAAAGAAGGAGGAACTTATGATCGATGAGAAGGTGCCAGTTGGAACACCCTATCGTGAAGCCATTGGCAGCTTGCTTTACCTCGCAACCGTGTCAAGACCCGACATCAGCTTTGCTGTAAATTATTTGAGTCGACAATGCTGCAACCCAATGAAAAGCCATTGGAAAATGGTTAAACGAGTATTTCAATACTTGAAAGGAATTCCAAATGCAGGAATTCGTTTTGAAGGAGACAAGAACTTCAAAGTATTCACTGATGCAGATTTTGGAGGAGAAAAAGAGACGATGAAATCGACAAGTGGACGACTGATACTCAGAGGAGGCCCGCTAGTTTGGTACTCACAACGACAGAAACTTGTGGCGACCTCGACAGCAGAAGCAGAATATCGAGCGGCATGTGAAGCGATCGATGATGTATGCTGGATGAGAAGATTGGCGAGAGAACTCAAGATCCTGCAAGATGATCAACCCTTCCCCATGTATGTTGACAACAAGTCAGCTGTTCATATGTTGATGAACACCCACGAGGGTAAGGTGAACAAAGGAAAGAAGCACATTGAAATCGCACGTAAATTTATTCAACAACATGTTGATGTGACTGTGTCTGTCAAACATATTGAAGGCACGAAACAAATCGCCGACATTCTGACTAAACCTTTAAACAAAAACCTGTTTGTAAAATTTTGTAATTATTTGATTGAGAAGGAGTGTTGAGATAAATCAAAGAATTGTTTAAATTTAGTAATTCTCTTCTAAATTGTCACATGTCAATTCTGCCTAATCTAAAAATGTTGTTACTATTAATCAAGTATTGTGTGAAATTGTTTTTTGGCAGTTGTTAATGTTTACTTAGAAACTAGACGGAATGTATTTTTTCTTGATTCGACAGTTATTTTGTTGTAAACTAATTTTGTAACTTTTTACAAAATAAAATTCTTTTTACATCGAAAGTTATTCTTGGAGATACCACGGATATAATACCAACACAAATACATAGTACCTGAGAAAAAATACAAAACAAATAGTACTCTGATGCTAGTAATCACCAGCTGATCGAATGCACCGTTGCGGGCCATATTTCTTTACCAGGGCCGAAATTGGATTAACCTACACTTTCAACTATGTTTTCCTCGAAAACGGCGAACATTTGGAAATACATACTCCTGTCAGTTGTCCACAACACACTTGTTATGTTAAAGTTGATGAAATTATCTATTTTAAACAAAAATCCAAATTTATTTAAAATTTTTCAAATAAAGCAATTTAAAACATCTACATGTATCGAAAGAGCATAAAAAGAGGAATCGAATAACAAAATAAAATATGGTAGGTGTCATTTGAAACAACGAAGTTATTGGTGTTTGAAGTTTTTAAACTCTGGATTTTTTTTTCTGAACTCCCAGTGCAAATTATGAATCTCAATTTTGGTTTAACATTAGCCATAAGACACGACTATAATTGGTAAAAATTTCAACTCTCTAAGTCATTTTTTGTGGAAGTTAAGATTTTTCTATAATTTGAGTTGCGGTAGCGATCTTTTTTGATAAAATATTTTTAAATATATCAGAAGCTATTCATTGTAAGCAGACAAGTTGGTTATCAACATTACCTTAAAATTTTGTGTTTCATACGAATGCATCGTAAAAAATATATCGTAACATTTAAAAAAAAAACAAAATTAGCATTAACTTCCGGGCAATAAAAAAGAAAAAAGTATTTTTAAATGTGATTTTAGTACCACATGGTTCAGCATAGTTCTGAACAAATTAATTTATCAAACATTATACGTATAGTAAAAGATATAGATAAGAAAGAGCCTTTATCTTAATATATCAGACACCTAAGCAAAAAATTGGCAATACTAAAAAATTGATCGTCAACGATTCTGGTCTACGTTCGGAGGAGAAAGACTTCGAAATTAACGGAAGAAACATGCGAAAAAATCCTTGCGGTGGATCACACATGCAATTACTAGAACTAAGAGAGGTAAAATTGTAAGAACCAACCGATTACACGTACAATCAGCTGAGAGATAGTAAACATAAGTGATCCAAAAAAACTAGATAATAAATAGAAAAAAAAACGTTACAAGTCACAGTTCCGCTTTAATTTTCCACGCTATTCCTCAAAATTTTTATACATATCCGAAATTAATTATACTTCTGTTTCTCATTGTATTTTCGAAGAAAAATGGTTACTTATCACTTTGATTGTAACGATATTGGAAACACCTGTACACAGCAATGTCCGTGATTTCCGGTGTTGAATGAGAGGTAATATGGTGTCACGTAACTCTCGCATGATCCATACGAAAAAACGGAAAAAAATGTAGACATCAGATTGTTTTTGTACTCCGAATTGTAAGCATTGTAACTGTAATAATAACGCCGTATTAAAGCGTGTTATAGTAATACCATTGCGTTATAGTGAGCTAGAGTATCTAATTGGTGTAATAACTGTTAAGTAATAAAGCTCAGTGGTGTTAATTTGCTCTAGCTATTGAGCAACCTTCCTACCAAATCCTCAAAAAGGTGGATCACCTACCAGTATTGAATTACCTATGAATAAGCAGTATTATTGGTGATAAGTTGGCTTTGCTCAACGCCATCTGGGAACATCGTTCTCAAAAACCACATAGGCCTCATTGACCTGGACAGCTCCATCATCGACCATTATAGTAGTCTTTAGGCTAGTAGCTAGTTTGTATGACCGCTCTCACGTGAGTAGAACTAATGTATATTACTACCCTATCTCTGAGCTACCTTACACCAACACATACCTAACGCCTTCGAAAGTCATAAGAACGATAAACTACCGTTCGTTTCAAGAAGTTGGAGATATGCTCCTTCCCTTTATTAGGATGCGCCGTAGCATAATTCCAAATTCAATCTACCTATTATTGTTTGCAAAAGAACATTCAAGAGATGAAATCTTACAAATGGCGCGATAAACGCCATCTGTAATACATTGCTTCATTTAGTGGAATTCAATATGCTCAACAAGGTCCATTTAAATAGATGGGTATCTACTTGCTGAACTGAATCTACGGCGTAGGTCACCACTACGTGATAGGCACGTTACTAAAATCGAGCAAACAAATTCAAAATGGCCAGTATTCTGTCGAAACTGCCACACGCGGATCGCGATTTCGATCTTGTTAACTCCCATCTATTCAGGGGATATTTGACTACCTACCTTGTATGCATTTGAAATTATGGAAATATGGAAAAAAATGGAAGTATAACAAGCGAAAATTATTGCTAAATGGAGTAAAACTTATGTTATGTACTACAACACACTGTGAGAGCGAGTCGCAGGATACAGAGAACAACGTCGAATAATAGGAATAGTAATAATAATAAAGGATTATAAAGTATTAATTGCAGTTGTGCTGCAGGAATATGCACAGTATGAACCTGGGAACCTGTTAGAGTCGAGTAAAAGTAGCGCACACAAAAATTTAAAGGTGCAAATAAAGCAGTAATTCGATTTTGGATAATCCGACAGCAGAGGGTAAAGTTGAGTACACAATAGCAATCGATCAGCAGATTGATTGAGTGCANTCTCAATATGTTTTTGTTTAAGATTTTCAGTGTTTGGTACAGCAACATCTATTAGGTAGGTCGTTTTAGTTTCTTTGATGGTCAGTGTGATATTATTATTATTAATACTTGTGAGGATCCTGGAGCCTATCACAACATTACAAACACACATTTTGTCAGTTTTAAAGTAAACCGTTAACAGATGGCTATTCAGCCAGTACGAATGATCGTAGCTTTAAGCTATTTGTTATAAAACTATAAAAGTTAAACGCCTCCTATCTATCACCAGGATTCAGTACTTCTGGAAAGTGGCACATTAAATACCGCTGTCGAATTTCTGGATACACTGGGCATACACATAGGAAGTGTTCCAGTTTTTCTTTGACAGTATTTATTGCCCATAGCTTTAATGGTCACTTTATCACCCCCTGCAAGTCTCAGCTGGGCGATGACTCTCTGTTGTTGCAGAGGTAAGTCCCACCTTAGGTGCTGCTCTGTCGTTTCTTCCATATCTATCTAGCATTTTGTACTGGGCAATAAACGTTGATCTCATGATCCTTGCGATATCAGACTCGTATTGCTCACTCTCAATTTTCTCCAAAATCATGCCTGTTTCTGCTCTAACTGGGTCGCCGTCCAACAAATTCCAAAGTTCTTCAGAGTTGGTTTTAATAAATAGATCCCTCATTTGCGTGGCCCAGTTGCGACTAGGTATATTAGTAGGATCTGCATGTGATGCCTTTAGGCGTTGTAAACATATCTTAGGGTAGCGTGATGGCTCCATGTCAAGAACTCTGGCCCAGAAAGTAAGCGCTCTCTTCACGATCATGCCCTCCAGTGTAGTACTTCCTGTCTTCAGCCGCAAAGTATAGTTCGGAGTCCACTGTGGTAAAAAGAGTACCCTTCTCAAGAACGTTCACCAGATTTTGTCTAGCTCTGTGGTGTGGTTCAGACCCCAGATGCCAGCAACATAAAGGAGAGCTATCGATATAATGTCGTTAAACAGGTGTTGCACCAATATTGATTATTATTATTCAGAATTCCGTCCCTGATGAAGCAAAGTCTGTAAACAACATTCTACGGAAAAAATTAGGATATGAAGTACTTTTTTTTAAACCACCGACATAAGTCTACTCACGGCTGAAAATCAATTTCAAGCAAGGACTGCTAGCTGCAAATGATAAGGATGCAGCAACTGTTTCTTTAAAAATTTTCACATTGTCAGTAGCCAACATTCTCTGTTACTTTGTGTGTACAATTTTGGGGCATTTTCTTCTTTGAAATCGAGCATTTCATCTCTACAGCAGCGATATGGTTCAAATACGTAAATAAATACATCACGTCACATTATTGCAACAACAACTGTTGTACAATGACTGACCTACACTAATAATTGATGTGTTACGGAATTAGTTTATTGAACTGAACAAAGTTAGCTGGTAACATAAACATCTCGAATCACACTTAATGTAATCTAACAAATTGTTGAGATAAATCAAAGAATTGTTTAAATTTAGTAATTCTCTTCTAAATTGTCACATGTCAATTCTGCCTAATCTAAAAATGTTGTTACTAATAATCAAGTATTGTATGAAATTGTTTTTTTGGCAGTTGTTAATGTTTACTTAGAAACTAGACGGAATGTATTTTTTCTTGATTCGACAGTTATTTTGTTGTAAACTAATTTTGTAACTTTTTACAAAATAAAATTCTTTTTACATCGAAAGTTATTCTTGGAGATACCACGGATATAATACCAACAGGTTATGGGCCCAGAAAGTGGTGAAATTTCATCTCCAAGGAAAAGTCTGTGAAAGCTCAAATTGAAAGGCAGATCTGAGCAAGAACGTCGCAAGTCAGTATTTTTTTGAATTTTTAAAAGTCAAGTCAAGAGGTAAAAATGGACACTGTAAAATCACAACTCGTCATGCTGAGTCAAAACTCACAAGGAGTAGTAAACTATGTGCCGTGGAGGTTAAAATTAGATGCTGTTTTGAGAACCAAGAAGTTGTATGATGTTGCAACCGGAGTCAAGGTCAAGCCGGAAGGAGCTGAAAATGTCGCTGCAGTCATTGAATGGAATGAAAAAGACATGGAGGCTCTGCAACTAATAGTATTGAATGTCAGTGATCAAATCGCATATAAAATTGCAAATTGCAAAACGGCAAGAGCAATGTTGGACAGACTAGTTTGCTTGTACGGCACGAAGACAGAGATGAACATGGAAGTTTTGAGACAGAAACTTTTCACATGTACATACGATGAAAGCAAATCGGTGGCCGAAAACTGCATGGAAGTTATGTCCATAGGTGATGAACTAACCAACGGTGGTGAACCTGTGCCGGAATCATGGATGATGACCAGAATTCTGAAAATGTTGCCAGTGAGACTTGCTCATTTTCGTACATCGTGGGATAACGTGCCAGCAGCCGACAAGAGCCTGACCACCATGATCGAAAGACTGAGACTCGAAGATGATCGTCAACGCGATGAGACAGGTGAATTGGAAGTAAGTTTCAGCAATGCACTTCTCGTGAAGAAAAATAAAAAGTATCAAGGAAAATCACAAAACAAGACTGAGAAGGGACAATTGATCTGTTACAAGTGTGGACTAAAAGGACACTTTAAAAAGGACTGCCAGAACAAACCCTGTGCCAAATACTTGGCATACTGCAAGAAAACTTACAAGTGCAACTCGTGTGGACAGAAAGGCCATTTCGCAAGAGAATGTACTCAACGGCGAGATGACAGCTCAGATTCTCAAAGGTCACGCAAACCTCCCGTTGCCTGGGTGACAGCCAGCTTGAAGACGACTGATCTGGAGAACAACTTGAACAATCCAGAGGAACAGATGTCAGCCTGGTATCAAGACAGTGGCGCAACGCAACACATGACATCGCGTCGAGAATGGTTCAACGAATACACTGAACTGAGCAACCCTGTGTCTGTTCTCCTGGGAGATTCAACTGAAATAGATGGCGTGGCAGTCGGAACAGTGGAGTTAGAAGCTTTTGACGGAAAAGAGTGGTATCCAGTTGTTCTGACAAATGTCTTACATGTACCTCAATTGAAATACAATTTATTTTCTGTGAGTCACATGCTTGATCGAGGATACAAGATGAAATCGGACAAAGAAAAATCAGAGTTTGTATCTGCTGATCAGGGAACAACTGTTGGACTGGCGAAACGAACTGGAAACCTGTACAAGATGATGCTGAGGAAGAAAAAGGAGCAACTGAGTCTGGCGACAGTGTCAATTCGAATTTGGCATGAAAGATTAGCTCATCAAAACGTGAAGTACGTACGACAGGCATTGGACAAGAAAGGAATCAAGTACTTGGACGACTGGAACAATTACTTATGTACAGGCTGTGCGTACGGTAAGCAGCACCGTGGCTCTCATCCCCTCGACCAGAAGACATCAAACCAGAGAGGCAAATTGGACCCGAAGTCAGAGAAGGGGTATTTTGTAGGCTACGACGTGGAGTCACCAAGTTATAGAGTGTATCTCCCACGCACCCAGAAAATCATCAGCTCTGGAAATGTGAAGTTCGATGAAGAAAACGAAAGAAGTCGAACTGAAGTTGAGACTGTGGCAACTGACAGGCAAATTGAAGTCAAGACCGAAGAGCAAGAAGAAAGTAAAAATGAAGAAGAAGAGCCACTCTCAGACGAGGACAGAAATGATGAAGAAAGAAGAAAAGAAGAACGAGTCGAGAAAGCACCAAACACAACACCGGAGAGAAGACAGCTACGAGACCGCAGCAAGTTGAAAGTTCCCTCAAAGTATGGCTATGACGTGGCTGGCTACGTGAAAGGTGGAAGCAACGAAGATTCAGTCCTCATAGGCGACATTGAGGATATTTCGGTCGAGATGGCGCTAAAAGATGAAAATTGGAAACGAGCCATGCAAGATGAGTATGATTCGCTGATCGAAAGGCAAACGTGGAAGCTGGTCAAGTGCCCTGAAGGAGTCAAACCCTTGACCTGCAAGTGGGTTCTTCGTGAAAAGGCGAATGGTAAGCTAAAGGCGAGGCTTGTAGCACGAGGCTTTGAACAAAGAGAAGGCATTGATTACGAGGAAACGTTCAGTCCCGTTGCTTGCTACGCCTCCATCCGACTCATCTTGAGTCATGCAGCATCAGAAAAATGGAAACTGATATCTTTCGACGTGAAGACCGCTTTTTTGTATGGCAAGTTGGAGCAAGTTCTGTACATGAATCAGCCAGAAGGGTTCGACAACGGTTCTGGACAAGTGTGTCAACTACTCAAGAGTATTTATGGGCTGAAACAAGCGCCCAAGCAGTGGAATCGTGAAATCACCGGTTCATTTGAAAAAATCGGATTGTTCAGCACTGACGACGACCCGAGTGTCTTTTATAACAAAGACAGAAGTATCATTGTGGCATTGTTTGTCGACGACGGTTTGGTTGCTGGAAAGGACGAGAAGGAGATTTTCAAACTTCTGGAACAAATCAAGATAAAGTTTGAAATCACACACTGCAAGACCATCCCTAAGAAGTTCTGTTATCTCGGCATGGAGCTGAAAGTTGACTCGAAGGGCATCTCCGTGAGTCAACCAAAGTACGTGGAGAAAATCCTGCGAAGGATGAACCTTGAAAATTGCAACCCAGCTCCAACGCCGATGGAATCAGGTATGATAACAAAGAAGGAGGAACTTATGAACGATGAGAAGGTGCCAGTTGGAACACCCTATCGTGAAGCCATTGGCAGCTTGCTTTACCTCGCAACCGTGTCAAGACCCGACATCAGCTTTGCTGTAAATTATTTGAGTCGACAATGCTGCAACCCAATGAAAAGCCATTGGAAAATGGTTAAACGAGTATTTCAATACTTGAAAGGAATTCCAAATGCAGGAATTCGTTTTGAAGGAGACAAGAACTTCAAAGTATTCACTGATGCAGATTTTGGAGGAGAAAAAGAGACGATGAAATCGACAAGTGGACGACTGATACTCAGAGGAGGCCCGCTAGTTTGGTACTCACAACGACAGAAACTTGTGGCGACCTCGACAGCAGAAGCAGAATATCGAGCGGCATGTGAAGCGATCGATGATGTATGCTGGATGAGAAGATTGGCGAGAGAACTCAAGATCCTGCAAGATGATCAACCCTTCCCCATGTATGTTGACAACAAGTCAGCTGTTCATATGTTGATGAACACCCACGAGGGTAAGGTGAACAAAGGAAAGAAGCACATTGAAATCGCACGTAAATTTATTCAACAACATGTTGATGTGACTGTGTCTGTCAAACATATTGAAGGCACGAAACAAATCGCCGACATTCTGACTAAACCTTTAAACAAAAACCTGTTTGTAAAATTTTGTAATTATTTGATTGAGAAGGAGTGTTGAGATAAATCAAAGAATTGTTTAAATTTAGTAATTCTCTTCTAAATTGTCACATGTCAATTCTGCCTAATCTAAAAATGTTGTTACTATTAATCAAGTATTGTGTGAAATTGTTTTTTGGCAGTTGTTAATGTTTACTTAGAAACTAGACGGAATGTATTTTTTCTTGATTCGACAGTTATTTTGTTGTAAACTAATTTTGTAACTTTTTACAAAATAAAATTCTTTTTACATCGAAAGTTATTCTTGGAGATACCACGGATATAATACCAACACAAATACATAGTACCTGAGAAAAAATACAAAACAAATAGTACTCTGATGCTAGTAATCACCAGCTGATCGAATGCACCGTTGCGGGCCATATTTCTTTACCAGGGCCGAAATTGGATTAACCTACACTTTCAACTATGTTTTCCTCGAAAACGGCGAACATTTGGAAATACATACTCCTGTCAGTTGTCCACAACACACTTGTTATGTTAAAGTTGATGAAATTATCTATTTTAAACAAAAATCCAAATTTATTTAAAATTTTTCAAATAAAGCAATTTAAAACATCTACATGTATCGAAAGAGCATAAAAAGAGGAATCGAATAACAAAATAAAATATGGTAGGTGTCATTTGAAACAACGAAGTTATTGGTGTTTGAAGTTTTTAAACTCTGGATTTTTTTTTCTGAACTCCCAGTGCAAATTATGAATCTCAATTTTGGTTTAACATTAGCCATAAGACACGACTATAATTGGTAAAAATTTCAACTCTCTAAGTCATTTTTTGTGGAAGTTAAGATTTTTCTATAATTTGAGTTGCGGTAGCGATCTTTTTTGATAAAATATTTTTAAATATATCAGAAGCTATTCATTGTAAGCAGACAAGTTGGTTATCAACATTACCTTAAAATTTTGTGTTTCATACGAATGCATCGTAAAAAATATATCGTAACATTTAAAAAAAAAACAAAATTAGCATTAACTTCCGGGCAATAAAAAAGAAAAAAGTATTTTTAAATGATTTTAGTACCACATGGTTCAGCATAGTTCTGAACAAATTAATTTATCAAACATTATACGTATAGTAAAAGATATAGATAAGAAAGAGCCTTTATCTTAATATATCAGACACCTAAGCAAAAAATTGGCAATACTAAAAAATTGATCGTCAACGATTCTGGTCTACGTTCGGAGGAGAAAGACTTCGAAATTAACGGAAGAAACATGCGAAAAAATCCTTGCGGTGGATCACACATGCAATTACTAGAACTAAGAGAGGTAAAATTGTAAGAACCAACCGATTACACGTACAATCAGCTGAGAGATAGTAAACATAAGTGATCCAAAAAAACTAGATAATAAATAGAAAAAAAAACGTTACAAGTCACAGTTCCGCTTTAATTTTCCACGCTATTCCTCAAAACTTTTATACATATCCGAAATTAATTATACTTCTGTTTCACATTGTATTTTCGAAGAAAAATGGTTACTTATCACTTTGATTGTAACGATATTGGAAACACCTGTACACAGCAATGTCCGTGATTTCCGGTGTTGAATGAGAGGTAATATGGTGTCACGTAACTCTCGCATGATCCATACGAAAAAACGGAAAAAAATGTAGACATCAGATTGTTTTTGTACTCCGAATTGTAAGCATTGTAACTGTAATAATAACGCCGTATTAAAGCGTGTTATAGTAATACCATTGCGTTATAGTGAGCTAGAGTATCTAATTGGTGTAATAACTGTTAAGTAATAAAGCTCAGTGGTGTTAATTTGCTCTAGCTATTGAGCAACCTTCCTACCAAATCCTCAAAAAGGTGGATCACCTACCAGTATTGAATTACCTATGAATAAGCAGTATTATTGGTGATAAGTTGGCTTTGCTCAACGCCATCTGGGAACATCGTTCTCAAAAACCACATAGGCCTCATTGACCTGGACAGCTCCATCATCGACCATTATAGTAGTCTTTAGGCTAGTAGCTAGTTTGTATGACCGCTCTCACGTGAGTAGAACTAATGTATATTACTACCCTATCTCTGAGCTACCTTACACCAACACATACCTAACGCCTTCGAAAGTCATAAGAACGATAAACTACCGTTCGTTTCAAGAAGTTGGAGATATGCTCCTTCCCTTTATTAGGATGCGCCGTAGCATAATTCCAAATTCAATCTACCTATTATTGTTTGCAAAAGAACATTCAAGAGATGAAATCTTACAAATGGCGCGATAAACGCCATCTGTAATACATTGCTTCATTTAGTGGAATTCAATATGCTCAACAAGGTCCATTTAAATAGATGGGTATCTACTTGCTGAACTGAATCTACGGCGTAGGTCACCACTACGTGATAGGAACGTTACTAAAATCGAGCAAACAAATTCAAAATGGCCAGTATTCTGTCGAAACTGCCACACGCGGATCGCGATTTCGATCTTGTTAACTCCCATCTATTCAGGGGATATTTGACTACCTACCTTGTATGCATTTGAAATTATGGAAATATGGAAAAAAATGGAAGTATAACAAGCGAAAATTATTGCTAAATGGAGTAAAACTTATGTTATGTACTACAACACACTGTGAGAGCGAGTCGCAGGATACAGAGAACAACGTCGAATAATAGGAATAGTAATAATAATAAAGGATTATAAAGTATTAATTGCAGTTGTGCTGCAGGAATATGCACAGTATGAACCTGGGAACCTGTTAGAGTCGAGTAAAAGTAGCGCACATAAAAATTTAAGGGTGCAAATAAAGCAGTAATTCGATTTTGGATAATCCGACAGCAGAGGGTAAAGTTGAGTACACAATAGCAATCGATCAGCAGATTGATTGAGTGCACCCTGTACACATATAACACAACGCCATACACTAACAAGCACATAGTGACGCAATAAACACGTACACTACGTTCTTTTTTGAAAAATAGTAAATAAATTGGTTTAATTAAATAAAACTACTTGATTGATCAAATCAAACAGTGAAAAAAGAAGATTACATATAAACAACAACTACAAGGCACTTGGTTAAAGGTAATAAACAAAATTTATCTAAAGGATACAGCGGGAATGATATTATCTTCGGATCAACGAAATAACATAACACTCAATACTTTGCGACAGTCAACAGGTAAAATTAGTTAGATAAAGTCAATATAGTAAATTCAAACAAATAAAAAAAACTTAGGTATGGTTTAGGTAAAAAAGCAATCTATAAATAATTATAATAATTCGCATGTGTTTGACAAACAACAACTGCATAACAACATAGACAAGTGCGAGCACATTGAGATGCCCGCGATGTAGAAAAAATATTAATTTTGTTTTGCTTTTTGATTAGAATTTTTTTTTTGGTTTTTCCTCTTGTTAAAAATTAATCTTTTGATATTAATTTAGTTGAAGTGGGTAGAAATATCAGACGTGGTTTACAAAGACAACTACAACAAGAAAGACAATAGATGAAACAGTTAAAAAGATCAAGATAATCAAACCTGTCAAGAGTACCACGCTTACTGAACAGTATACATATAGAAAGGATAGAACCACAAAACAGAATACTGTCAGTCGCAGAAGTACATAACGTGAATGTAATACAAATCGCACTACTCTATTAGAAATATTAGAGGAGAATCCAAAATTTCAACGAAGAAATGCAGGAACTATTAACAAGAGACGCTGAACAAGGAGAGAGACTGATAGACCGAACAGAATATGACCAGCTGAAATAATAGAGACAGTGAAACGAGTTATATTAAAGAAAGAAAGTAGACAAAAGCGTGCAATAATACAACCAATACCTCAAACGTCAGCTGTACCTGGTGAAACACCTGTAGATTAACGAAAATACGTAGGATGGATACTGGAAAGACCCAATATTAAACTACGATACATAGCAAGATCAGGCAGTGAGGATGTAATAGAGGTACAGAACAGAGTCAATCACGGAATAAATACAGGAGAGCGCCATGACATGAGCTTATTTGAATGTGTCGGGATGTCCTTCTGACTAAAGACTGCCCTTAGGAAATTTCAGGAGACGATGGACGACATTAACAGGAGGTTCAAAGTCATACTAGTAGAACGAGCACTGGATTAATTATCTCTTGGCGTGTATTGACGACTGCATAATAGTCGCGAAACAATTACAAGTGCACCTTGTAATCCTGAGGATATTATTAGAGATCTTTGCTGAGGTTGGATTACTGATAAGGAAAGAGAAGTGCTACTTTTTGGAACTTCTTTACGTGCCAAGTTCCTTGGATTTATTATTGAAAGCAACGAGATTTACCCCGATCCGGAGAAGCTGCAGGCAATAGAATAGTTTCTAATGCCAACGACGCGTAAACAGTTGTATAGGTGTGGCTAATTGGTACAGACAACACCTTAAGAACATAAGCGAAAGTATAAACTTCACTAAATAAGCTCACGAGTGCAAAACCAGTTGGAAATGGTAAAAGCACACGAGTAAGCTTTTCAACAATTCTTCATCTTTTATCACAGCGGTTGCATTAGTTGTTCCTGATTACAGTCTCTCATTCTTGCTGTGATAGCCAAAAGTGCAAGGACAAGGAGTATTAGCAGACCGCTGAATAAATACGAGCGCATCAATCACAGAGGAGTTCCTTGCCGCAGTCCGAGCTTTGAGCAAACTGCGATAATGTATTGAAGGCTATCACGTAACAGTAACAATAGACACTACAAGTCTGAAGTGGCTATAAAACGTCAAAAATCAGAGAGGCAGGTTGGTTAGATAGGCCATGGAGCTCGGGTGTTGCCCGGTAATTTTTCTCCCACGGAGCAGGAGCATCCAATGAAACCGCGGATTCGCTGTCACGGATATATGAGAATGAAGAACCAGGGATCGATATTGTTCAGCGAACTGCAACGATATTCAGACCTATAGAGGCCAATGATATGTGTACCAGCGAAAATTCGTCATGAGGTTCTCGACGAGATTCTCACAATAACTGAACAAAAGCTGTGTTACAACCGGTCGCACAAACCGTTTTATTTATTCGATGATGCTTTCGAAGGTAGTAGTGTAACCTGAAGACAGACGCAAATGTTTGAAAAAAGGCACTTAATGCTCTCACCGATGGTTACCCTGGTGTACAGCAACTGTATCAGATTGCATCTGATCACTATTACTGGTCAAGCATGTACTACGATACAAAAATGTGGACCATTGTGTGACGCGTGTAGTACACAAACCCGACACAAACCCACTATATCGTATAGCAGAACATAGACCAATCACTGAATTACGAAAGTGTGTGACGGTAGACACTGTCGGACTTTTACCGATGGAGACCCATATCATCGTACTCAGCGATGTTTATTCACTAGCTCAGTAGCTAGTTTGTATGACTGCTCCCACGGGTGAATAGAACGAATACATAAGAATACCCGACTTCTGAACAACATTACACGCACACTTACCTGACCTCTTCAAAGGTCATAAGAACAAAAAACCAACTTCGTTACACGGTAATACTGCTTCCGCAAAAAATTTTGCACAAATAAAGACTATCTAGCGCATTCTACGAAACAATAAGTATGAATAACCCTTTCGAAAATTTCATAGTTGTAGCGCACATAAAAATTTAAGGGTGCAAATAAAGCAGTAATTCGATTTTGGATAATCCGACAGCAGAGGGTAAAGTTGAGTACACAATAGCAATCGATCAGCAGATTGATTGAGTGCACCCTNATTCATGTTTTGCATTACAAGAACATGTTCATTGAAATTTACTTCAAAATCATCAAAAGTATGAAATGAAGATTCCTTTAGTGGTGACTTTCAATTTTGAATACTATTCCAGGATAGGATGCCTACCCGAACTTTTTGTGACAATTATGCTATTTATCATTCATCATCATAAGATAGTTAGTCCTAAGACTGGTTGGACGCGCACCCTCACTCTTTCCTATCCTGATTGTAATCTTCGCATTTTCCTAAAACTAGAACAATCCACATCCTTAACTATTTGAGAACAGTAATCTAATCTAGGTGTACCTCTACCCCTCCTAACTTCCGTTTCCGCCTCTTATATGTCTTTGACTAGACCTTCATGCCTGAGAAGTGGTCCTATTAACTTATTTCGCTTATTGACTTCCATAGAGTACTCCGTTCTCTTATTCTTTCTGCTACCTCTTCATTTCGAATCTTCTTTATCAACGGTATCTTCATCATTCTCATGTAACACCACATTTTGAACGCTGCTAACCTTTTCTTTTCCGCCTCGCCCACTGTATAAGTTTCGCACCTTTTTCGAATTTCTAAATTAACCGTTCGCGAGCATAGAAGTGACTTCTTTTTTTGAAGGCGACTTGACCTCTGCTTTATATCCCTACTACTCCTTCCGTCCTGAGTTATCTGACTTCCTAGATACCTAAAATCGACCACTTCTTCCAATTTTTCGCCTCCCGTCTTTATATTAGCTTTTTCCCTACTTTTTCTTCCGTTCTGTACCAGTATTTTTGTTTTACTTTTATTTATTTTCATATAGTACTGTTTGGTTAATACCTCATCCATTTTATTTAAAGCTATTTCTAACTCCTCCTTGCTAGATGCTAATACTGCTATACCATCTGCAAATCTAAGTATATCTATGTATGTATGGATTAAAAAGTAGCGATGTCAGTGTGCATCCTTGTCTGACTCCCTTCCTAACATTTACTTCTCTATGTTACAGCTCCAACTCTATAAGTGCCTGTTGCTCTTTATACAAACTAATTATCACTCTTTTATCTTTGTAACTCATCCCTACATTTTTAAGTATATTTAACATCTTGGCCCTTTAACATTGTCAATAGCTTTTTCTNAATCGGATGAACTTTCCACAGAAGTACTAGTCCTTGGGCATATAAAACGATTGCCTTTATGGCATTTCACGACTAATCTGCGGCTAATTCAGATATGGACATATAACAAATGCACAGACAAACATACGCTAGAATACTATTAATTACGCAATGCGCAAATTCAAAAATTCACCATATTTAAATTCACTATATTTAGTTTTATAGCTAGTGAAAATTTAGGAAATAACGCAAATTTATACAAGACATCACCCAGCAGGAGCTACAGATGAAGCCCTGGCGCTTCACACCTTAGGCGCAGTTTCTCGTCAGCGAGCAGGCACGCGTAGTATTCAGCGGGGTATCAGTATTACTGATATTACGACTAAAACTTATTGTTATAATAAATATTATAAAGACAGAAAAGAAGTTAATAAACAGTAAGGACACAGGGAACTGTGTGATACACAGCAACCTATTTATACGAAAATTTTCTCTAATAAAGAACGGAACAACGTTTCCTATTCAGCATCAGTAACTGACTGAACCTATCTAATCCAATTAAATGTATTTTTATGCGAATCATTCATGTCATTTAAAAACTACGTCGAGAGTTTGCCACGCACTGTATTGCAATTTACAAATTATTGCGCTACGTGTTAAATAAGTTTACGTCGTGTTAGGTCATGTCAGGACAGATCACTTCAAGCTCCAAATAATTATCCATATAAACTATGAGGTTGTGAATACTAATCCATCTTAGCTGATATGACGTAAGTAATAATTGGTCGACAGTAGAAACAAAAAATATATTACTTAAGTTTCTGGAATAATAAGAAAGAGGTGTCTAGTCTTTTCCGAATAGGAATTATTTTCCTTGTTTCTATTTATGATTTACACCTATTTTTTAATTTTTCAGAATAATTACATAACTACCGGGTTTGGAGCACCAGTTTCCTATAAGGATGCATCCTTAACAATTGGTCGTCGTGGACCATTATTACTGGAAGATACAGAATTTATCGATGAAATGGCACACTTTAACCGAGAGCGAATACCGGAAAGAGTAGTGCATGCTAAAGGTGCAGGTGCATTTGGTTACTTTGAGGTCACCAACGATATCACTCGGTACTGTGCAGCCTCTGTTTTTTCAACAGTTGGAAAAAGAACGAAAATTGCGGTTCGGTTTTCCGTAGCTGGTGGTGAAAGAGGTTCGGCGGACACTCGACGAAGTTCACGTGGTTTCGCCATCAAATTTTACACAGAAGAAGGAAATTGGGACCTTGTAGGAAGTAATTTTCCAATATTTGCTATTCGAGATCCCATTCTAACCCCCAGTATGATCCATGCCCAAAAGAGGCATCCAGCAACCTTTCTTCCAAACAGCGACATGCAATGGGACTTTTTCACTTCGAGACCGGAAACAACTTATTTGTTACTTTATACGTTCTCCGACAAGGGAACTCCTGATGGATACAGATTTATGGACGGTTTTGGAGTTAATACGTTCAAACTGATTAATGCCAGCGGCCATCACGTTTATTCTAAATTTCATTATTTATCAGATCAGGGTTTGAGAAACTTAACGGCAAGGAGAGCTCAAGAACTTACAGCCGAAGATCCCGAATATGCTATAAGAGATTTGTATAATGCAATTGGATCCAGTAATTATCCATCATGGACATTGTACATTCAAGTAATGACCGACGAGCAGGCAAGGAATAGTAGTTTTAATCCATTCGACGCCACAAAGATATGGCCCGAAGATATATATCCTTTAATTCAAGTAGGCCGATTAACATTGAATGAAAATCCTACGAATTTTTTCCAAGATGTCGAGCAAATGGCCCTGTCTCCATCAAATTTGGTGCCTGGAATCAAACCTTCGCCCGATAGAATTTTACAAGGAAGACTGTTTTCTTATCCAGATACTCAAAGATACAGATTAGGACCCAACTTTCTTCAAATTCCTGTCAACTGTCCGCTTAACGTCCGAAATTATCAGCGAGACGGTCCAATGTCTTACAATAATCAGGGAAATAATACGGTTTATCATCCGAATTCAGTAGATTCGTTAAACGTCAGTCAAAGGGCAGCAGCATTAAGTCCACCGTACTCC
>NW_020438914.1:1234872-1236039 GCF_000699045.2 Agrilus planipennis | reverse complement strand
TGTATTTAAAATATTATCATTTATTTTAATTTTTTAGTACCTATCGCTTTGCTTTTAGTATAGAATTGGAATGTTTGAATATTCACAAATGTTAATTATTTCTGCATGTTGTACTATCATGTAAATTCAGTTTGCCAGTCTTATTTTAAACTTCAAATGATGTGAAGAACGCTCTACCACAAAAATAGCTTATTTATTTAAACCCACTGTGAAATATTAACGGATAGAACGTAATTCACCAGCCTGATAACAATTCAGAGGATAGTAGCAGGGTTGTCTTAAAATTTCAGGTATCTAGCTCTGTTGTATTGTGCTATTTACTGACGTAGGCATTGTAGATAGCTTTAGATGGCTAATAGTTTCATTATTCCTTTTGGATAAACGCGTTTTATAGCAATGAAGCCCCATTTATTATGACTCATTACCGCCGCAGCAATTAAAGGCTCCTTCAAAAGACAGTTATCAACATCCTTAATTAACTTGTAATATTCTCCTTTATTTTAAGGAAACCACCAGGGGTAGTAATAGGATGTGATTTCATTCAAAGAGGAAGGTTAGCGCTATCTAATCAAAGTGATATTTCCGAACCTAACAAAAATCTTGAAGGAAGTGGAAAAAACTCGACAGGCGGCGTGAGTGTTGAACTGTCCCCAGAAAATTGTACTGATAGCAAAAAGTATGCCTTGACTGAAAGTAAAAGACGTGATAGCAATTATATATGTGCATAAAGTATCAATATTCGAATATATTTTAGGTGAAGGTTCAAGTTAAAAGGATAGAGGTCACATTTGAAAGGTGTCTGACTAAACAAGTTCTCAGATTTCTCCAATACGAAGAAAAAGGACGGTATGGTGAGTAAACACAAGTACCTTGTACATGTAATTGATCATTTAATTAATTCACTTTATATTCGTTATTTTCAGAAAAAGCAGCTCAAAAAAATCGGTTGTCTGTAAAGTCGGTTTACTGACGATAGTTGAACGTGAAAACGTCATAAGAAAATACTGATGGAAAGGTTTCATTATTCAAAAGAAAATTTTAATTTTATTTGTTTGATAGATATTTTGTATGGATATAGAGAAGGAGGTAAATGGAAATGTATTATTGTATAGCAGCTGTCCACGCGGACGCATCGCTCACTCAAGTAGGAGAGAGACAGATGTCGAA
>NW_020438914.1:1221708-1228641 GCF_000699045.2 Agrilus planipennis | reverse complement strand
TTTGAGGAGGAAGTGGGGAGCAAACATTTCTTAAAAAAAAAAACTCATCCAAACTTCATGGATTTTGGAATATTTTTAATATTCTGAAAATGTAGTAAAAATTTTAACTTTGAAATTTTTACCATGCATTACCGCTTTTAAAACCATATTTAAACTGAAGCCTGCTGATTTGGTAAGTTTCCTATCAGATTGTAAAAAATTGAGTATCGTATCATTAAAGCAATTAAGTTTTAAACCGCAATGACTTGTTTAGCTCAATTACAACACACTGTATTTTATGTCAACAGGTGTTGTAAAAATTAACTTCCCTATAACTAAATGTTGACGTTTCCATAAAAAATGTACCTACGTTTTCTGAACGCAACGCGATTTAACAGTTAGCTATGACATTTTGGCAGGTCAGAGTTACATAAGAAACAGTTGGCGTACACCAAAAGCATTTGAACAATATCACTTAAGGTTTATAGGCTAATTTAAAGAAGAAAAGCAAAAGAGTTAGTGGAGATATAACAAATAATATTGCCTTATAGCAGGTGTTAATATGACGACTGCCCGATTCTAAACATAATATGTAACCGAATTCTCTGTTCTAAGTCTTCAGCAATATTGACTAACAGTTATGGATTTTGGACCTATGATTCTTAAAGTTTTTGTAATGCGATGCTTCATATTCTTTGGTGTTGTTGGAGATGTGTTATAAATTATAAATATACGTATGTCCATAACTAGGAATTAAGTGGATAGTCGGACGAAGAAAGTTTAAAAAAAAGTAAAAATTAACTCTGTGCAATCGACAAATTAAGGAAAACGCGATACATCAGTATATACATAATTGACTTTTTTTAAATTGTTCAATATTTGTAAATAAACACCTAACTGAAAAAATATTTCAAGCATATGAGAATATCTAATATCAATAGAGTTTTAGGACAAACTGATTTAATATAACGGTATGTTGTTAGTAGAAGTTTAACGATTATTAAAAAAATAAAATAATAAATTAATAAACTGTTCGAGTCCTATTCATCAATTCGTTTCACTCAAAATTCAGTTTCTTTTAATGTCAGCTTTTTCCAAAAAATAGTTTCATTTTGAATTAAAATTTTTTGTTTCGACTTCGAGAAGGGTTTCTTTTGTGCGCGTAAACGTGAAAATAGTTGTTATGGGTGGCACTGTAATAAATCTCAAAATTAAATGTGTACACAAGTTGGTCAGGGATTACAAGAAGACTGTCATAAAGTCATGTATTGTGATGTGTCGAGGACAAAGCGTTTTTTTATTGCCCTGTAAGTGTTTAAACATTCACTTGGAAATGAGTCAGATGGGTTAAAGGTTCCGTGTACTTTATCCAGCTTTTAAAAAGAGTTAAATTTCAAACTGACTTTTTATTGGAAAAAAATACACTTGCAATTATATTAGTAATAATACACTATGTGCGGTAATTACACAATATTAATTGGAACGCTTGAATTATAAAACAGCAATACGCCACGCGCGTCAACTGTGATAATAATGAAATCAATCAAATTGAAAGTATTTATACATGCTAAAAATCACTACGCTGAGCATATCGCTGTCTGGGAAGTTATCCGTCTGTTCACATGTATAACTTCTGATGGTGAAATGTTAAACCTTAGACTATTGTGTCTACCATTTTTGTTTATCAGATTAGTCTCGAGGAGCGGAAATCTTCAAAAGACACCCCCTGAAGGGAGGTAGTATCGGATTTTTACCGACTAAAACCCCTCCTCGAGTGGGGAGATAAACACTGAGGGTTACTCATCCCCGGAATACGAATGGAAGGTTGGGATTTGGGAGAAGAATGAGAAAGTAAATTTGTTAAGCGTGGGGGGGATTCGGGAGGGGGGGGGAGAACTGTCGGAGTAGGTAGTCCACCTGGGGAGTGATGGGTGGACACTCGCGCTAAAAAGCGAAGCTAGGGGTGAGCGAGAGGGAGTGGCTCATTGTAGAAGGTGACAGGGCCTTCGGAAACGGTCGTTTGGCTTCGGGGCGAAGTTAGAGAGTGTCGAAATTGTGGGGTTTGCGTGGTCTGCCACTGAGGCCCAGAGATTTGCTGCGAATGAGATTGCAGACTCAGGAAGAGAAGGTAAACCGGTTTCTTTCAGAATTTGGTGTTTCTGACGAATCAGGGATAGTTTAGTGCGGAGCAAAGGATCCGCATGTAGGTGCCTTGAAGAGGTTTCAGGCGGTGAGGAAGGGCGCAGCACCAGACGGGAATAGCGTAGGAACAAATGCTCTTGATTATTGCGTTAAACGCACGGATTTTCGTATGTTGAGCGATGGAGTGGTTTCGAAAGAAAGGCTTGCGAATGAATGCACCCATTGCCTTGTTACGGGTAGTTGTGATGTGGGTCCTGTCGAAAACGACGCCTAGGTAGGTGACAGATTTGCTCCACTTGACGGGACGGTTGTTTACTAAGATGGAGGAAGGTTTTTAGGACCTACGAGAGAAGAAAATTGCTTCCGATTTGGTCTCGTTAATAGAAAGTTTCCATTTTCGGTACCAGTTGAGGAGCAGGGACAGAAACTTATTAATTCTCCCTGTGCATTGGAGGATGATTTGGGCGGAATTTATGAGGGCAATGTCGTCCGCATAGAGAGCTGTCAAAATAGAAGTGTCGGAGGGCATGTCCGCACAGAACAGGTAAAATAGAATAGGTGATAGTTTGGAGCCTTGTGGGACGCCGGCAGTGACGGGTTTACTGGCAGGGAGAACAGAGCCGACGCGGACCCGAAGGCTTCTGTATGTGAGAAAGGATCTGATAATCCCAACTAGAAAATGTGGAATGTTAAGGGCGATCAGTTTTGAGATGAGGCCTTCGTGCCGGACTCGGTCGAACGCTTGTTGTACGTCAAGAAGAAGCATGGAGGTGTGACGCCGCTTGCTAAGGTTGTCCGAAATGTATTCAGATTCGCGAAGAAGTTGGTGACCGGTACCGTGATGTCTGCGGAATTGTTTTTCCTTTTAAGAAGGTCAAGAATGTCTGCGGGGATGGTTCTGTCTATGGTGGGCATGGGGCGGGAGGTAGTAGATAGCTCGATAGCGCTTGTAATCTCGTTTGATCTCGTTTGAAAGGAGATTCACAGCTTCGTCAAGTTTCACTATTGTGCGAATTGGAGTGCACTTGAATAAAGATGTTTCGAGGGTGTAACGGAGGTGTAGCCAATCTAGTGACGTGATTGGGTTTGGGGGTTGTTGATTGGGCGGCAAGTGTAACATTTTTTGTGACAAAAATGTCAAGGATGTCAGGGAATTGATAGTGGGGAGCGGGGAGGAACGTGGGGTTAGGGTCAACTGTGAGGTTGAAGTCAAGAAGCGAAACTTCGATGCCGACTTTTTCTAACGAGTTTGTGGCCAAAGAGATAGGCCTGTACTTTAAAGAATTCCTAACAAGAATAGCGACACCGCCGGATCTGCGGTTTTCACGGTCCCTTCTGTAGGATGAGAAGTTTGGGACGAAAAGCTTAATTTTTTGGGACAGGCGAGTTTCGGTGATGCAGGCAACACCGATTGACTTATCCTCGAGGAAGTGCTCGAGTTCAGTCAATTTACCTCTAATGCTTTGCTCATTACAGGTAACTATGCGAAGACTGTCTGGGTGGACTGTATTGGTGGCGTTTGAAGGACGGTGACCAGACTTGCTACCATCGTTTGAACGATGGCCTGGATCGTCTGTTCAAGAGAAGAAGCTGCAGGGGTGTTTGGTACGCATTGCGTTTTTGAGGAGGAAGTGGGGAGCTGCTGTCACTGTCCTGGCGAACATAAATAAAAATGAAGAAATGTAAATAGCTTTAAACAATCGTACATATTCATCATCATCATCATAAGGTCATCAGTCCTAAGACTGGTTGGACACGTACCTCCACTCTTTCCTATCCTTAGCTCAACTTCGAATTCCCTAAAACTAGAACAGCCCATATCCTTAACTATTTGCAAACAGTAATCTAATCTAGGTCTACTGCTACCCCTCCTAGCTCTGTTCTCCTATTCTTTCCAATACCTCTTCATTTCTAACCTTTTCTACCCACGATATCCTCATCATCCGCCTATAACACATTTCGAACGCTTCTAACCTTTTCTTTTCCTCCNGAACAAATGCTCTTGATTATTGCGTTAAACGCACGGATTTTCGTATGTTGAGCGATGGAGTAGTTTCGAAAGAAAGGCTTGCGAATGAATGCACCCATTGCCTTGTTACGGGTAGTTGTGATGTGGGGCCGCCAGTTTAGGGTCCTGTCGAAAACGACGCCTAGGTAGGTGACAGATCTGCTCCACTTGACGGGACGGTTGTTTACTAAGATGGAGGGAGGTTTTCGGGACCTACGAGAGAAGAAAATTGCTTCCGATTTGGTCTCGTTATTTCCATTTTCGGTACCAGTTTAGGAGCAGGGGCAGAAACCTATTAATTCTCCCTGTGCATTGGAGAATGGTTTGGGCGGAATTTATGAGGGCAATGTCGTCCAGAGAACGAATAGTAAGGGAGATTTCAAGGGGTGTAGTGTGCCTGAAGTTGGAATTTAGGGGAACGAAGTTCTGGGAGACGGCTTTGGTACGCTCGTGAAAGTCGACAAGGTCCGCTGGACTAGGTAGTGGAGAGCACTGGAGACATAATAAGTCTGCGAAGATTGCAGCTTTTTCTTCGTCTGAAGAATAGGTAGAGCCGTTCTGTTTTAGTGGCTGAAGATGGGGAGCTCTGTTACGAAGAGAACAGGTCACTTTCCAAGTGCTTCGGGGGTGTGTTTCTGCCTGAGCGATATAACCATCGAAGGATGCGCTGCGGAATTTAGTGAGACGAGTGTTTAGTTATCGTTGAAGGGCGTTCACTTCTGCACGGTGTGCAGGGATGCGGTGTCTATTCCACAGACGTCGGACCTTGTTTTTCCTTTTAAGGAGGTCAAGAATGTCTGCGGGGAGGGTTCTGTCTTTGGTAGGCGTGGGGCGGGGGTAGTAGATAGCTCGATAGCGCTGGTAATCTCGTTTGAAAGGAGATTCACAGCTTCGCCAAGTTCCACTATTGTGCGAATTAGAGTGCACTTTAATGAAGATGTTTCGAGGGTGTAACGGAGGTGTAGCCAATCTAGTGACGTGATTGGGTTTGGGGGGTTGTTGACTGGGCGGCCGACAATCAGCGCTGGAAGGTGGTCCGAACCGTGCGTCAATAACGATAGGATCGGCGGAAAGTGTAACATTTTTTGTGACAAAAATGTCAAGGATGTCAGGGAATTGATTGTGGGGAGCGGGGAAGAACATGGGGTCAGGTTCAACTGTGAGGTTGAAGTCTAGAATTTTGGAAAGAAGGGAGGTACCTTTGATATTGGTTGGTCGACAGCCCCAAGAGGCGTGTTTAGCGTTGAAATCGCCGGCAACGATAGTTGGAACGCCGGGGGGAGTAGAAGGGGGAGTTCAGTGAAGTCTCTGTTCGAAGGGGGGGAGTAGAGAGAGATAATCCTAAAGGACCGGAAGTTAGCGAAACTTCGATGTCGACTGTTTCTAACGAGTTTGTGGCCAAAGAGATAGGCATGTGCTTTAAAGAATTCCTAACAAGAATAGCGACACCGCCGGATATGCGGTTTTCACGGTCCCTTCTGTAGGATGAGAAGTTTGGGACGAAAAGTTTGATTTTTTTGGACAGGCGAGTTTCGGTGATGCGGGCAACACCGATTGACTTATCCTCGAGGAAGTGCTCGAGTTCAGTCAATTTACCTCTAATGCTTTGCGCATTCCAGGTAACTATGCGAAGATTGTCTGGGTGGACTGTATTACTCATNTCTTCCCTTGCATATCAGTATTTTAGTTTTACTTTTATTTATTTTCATACAGTACTGATCTATCAGTACCGCTTCCATTTTATTTAAAGCGATCTCTAAGTCCTCCTTGCTAGATGCTAATACTGCTATATCATCTGCAAATCTGAGCATACTAATCTTTTGCCCTTGCACAACTATCCCTACAGTTGTACTGTCTTTAATGATGTTGATGGCGTTTTCGATGTATAGATTAAGAAGTAGAGGTGACAGTGTGCATCCCTGCCTGACTCTCTTCCTAATATTTACTTCTCTAAATCGTACATATTAAGAGATTAATTTGATATTTATTACGGTTTGGAAGTAACTAACTAATTAATATAAACGAACAATTAAAAAAAAGTCAAAATTACATTTGTTGAATTGAAGAATAAAAAAATGATTGTTTATCATATATAGTCGACGACTTCTTTATTAATAATTGTTTTTTTTTCAGACGAAATAGACATGATAAAATGTTTAAAGTGTAACCATGAGAAACGTGCCAACGTAATAACGGAAAATGTATATATGTATTAACCGTATGGATTAAAAGTAGTAGGATGTTTTTATTGTTGTAATTAAATATTTATGTATTTATGATAAAAAATACAGTAATAATTTGTCTTTTGTACATTTTCTGATCATGTGGACAAGAGCAAGGAATTTAAAGGAAAATCTTTGTTATTGCAAATTTGCATTAAAAAATGTAGGAATAGAATATATTGCACAAGTTTTTACAATAAAATAAATTTTTTAGTTCGCTGGCTATCTAAAATGATAAAAAAAATTACAAATTAAATCAATGGAAGTCTGAACGAAACATCCGAAGCAAAAGTGGCTTTTTGTGAACGTTATCTTTTTTTTATTGGAAAAAATTATCAAATTGATAGCAACTTTTTACCATTTTTAGATAGCTAATGAACTAGGGAATTTATTTTAATAACTTGTGAGATACTTTCATTTTTTTAAATGGAAATTTACAAAAAAAAACTGGCGTACAGCTCTTAAAAGTTGGCGACAACCGATAGTGTCGAAATTGAACCCGCCAACGAAATCAATTCGAAAAAAATGCGAACAAAAAGATTATGATAATTATAATGATAACTGTTTTTACAATGATATTAT
>NW_020438914.1:1207281-1220972 GCF_000699045.2 Agrilus planipennis | reverse complement strand
ATTAAACAAAGTTTATTTTTACTTCTCTTTTTTTAATCATTTGCTTATTTAAAAAATAAAATAATTAAATAATTATTTTCAAACCGACATGGATGTTAAATTTAAGCTCGAAATCTTTACTATAGTTTAACGTTATCTACGATATATTTCTTCATTTTTACTTATTATTTTGTTATCTTATTTTTTCAATAATTATTAATTTTCAAAAAATTTCACATCAGATTATGTAAAGTGTACAGTAATTAACTGTACGTTACACGTAAATTAAAAGGATAATTTTGGTGTAACTGTTTCAAACAAAACTTGTCGTGAAAAAATGAAGTCGTGTATTTAACTCTTTATTTACAAAAATATACAAAGGAACCGAATAAGCTAGTGTAAAATTAGGATTACTTACGAATTCAATAAACCACTTTAACTTACGCGGGTCATCGCATAGCAGTCCGAAACGGCATATAGCAGGCAGACACATCGCAAAAACATGAGACAAATACCGAAGTTACTGTTTTGCATAAAGAAAAGGGGGTAAATGGTAACTCACCGGGGAATTGCATCCCCCATGCAGATCTTTAATAAAAAGCCCATATTTCCATATCAGATATATATTTAACAAACCATAAATGTATATTTCCACCTGAAACGAGTAGAGGCTCCCCTGGACGCCCGACTCCCGTGCTAGTAGTCAGCATCCCAATGATTTGGTGTGAGAACACCAAATCATATCAATTGGGCGCATGTAGAGCCCCTCACCTACATGTTTCTGCTCCAGAGGAACCACATCCCCAGAGAGGACGGGATTTGCGCGCCGGGGGCTTGCACCACACAGATGCATAAAGTACCACACAGGTAAACAACATAATCGCATCACACAGATGCATAAAGTACCACACAGGTAAACAACATAATCGCATCACACAGATGCATAAAGTACCACACAGGTAAAACAACATAATCGCATCACACAGATGCATAAATTACCACACAGGTAAAACAACGCAATTGCACCACACAGGTGCTAAATAGAAGTGTATACTTAAAGCAATTGTAAAACAGTTCTGCACACAGGCCTGACCAAAACAATACTGACTCAAAATAAGACAAAACATATCCGTGCCTGCCCGGCTACTCACCTTCATGAAAAAAAAGATCATATTTCAAATCATAACACCGACAAACGGTAACAAAGTAGCTGCAGCGGCGAAGGGAGAAAAAGGTCGGCGGGGGCGGAGAGAGGGCAACGGCAGTAATAGATGAATATAATGCGCAGAGCGGAGAGTCCGCTAGAGTGCCGGCGGCGTGTGCTGTACTCAGCTGTTGTTTTCTTACCTCTGCTCTCCACGTGACTTGGCATCATTGCCTCTATTTGCGGTCTCTGTAAAAACTAAATCATAATTTCCAGTAAACCTGTAAAAACGAAACGTGCCGGGACACATAGTATAAGTGAAACTTCAACGAACAAATGGAAAAACGAATGGTAACGGAAAATTGGAAAAACGATTGGTAGCGNTTTATTATTTTGTTATTTTATTTTTTCAATAATTATTAATTCTCAAAAAATTTCACATCAGATTATGTAAAGTGTACAGTAATTAACTGTACGTTACACGTAAATTAAAAGGATAATTTAGGTGTAACTGTTTCAAATAAAACTTGTCGTGAAAAAATGAAGTCGTGTCTTTAATTCTTTATTTACAAAAATATACAAAGGAACCGAATAAGCTAGTCAACGTATCGAATTGTGTTGCTAGAAGAGTAAAAAACTTTTAGGTGTTTCATTCCCACCAGCCAGTAATGCTGGTGGGCGGGCAGTCCCTCCGGAAGGTAGGGCGGAAGGCCCTCTTCAGCCTGCTTTCAGGAATCGTGGGAATGGGTGGGTGGTGGAAAGATGAGACGGTCGAAATGAAGACAGAAGAGAGTGAAAGATTATCTGTGGAATATTATTACTGCCTCAGCATTTTGCTAAGTGATCCAAGGAAAGCACAGAAAAACTTGGACCAAGGCAGACGGACTCGGAATCGAACCGGCGTCCTCCCGAATGCTAAGCAATGGTCTAGACCTCTAGGCCATGCCGCTCGGTCTAGAAGAATAATGCTGATATATCTTTTTGTACAACTTAACGACTCACTTAAATACATTCAGCACCCCCTGAAGAGAGGGAGGGTGAATAAACTGTCTCCAGTAAACATGAACATTGTTCCTAAAGAGGACAGATATTTTGACCGGAAGGGTCCGGCAAAAGTACCTGGAGTGTAATAAATGTTTAAAAATAGGGACAGCAAATGTAACAGACATAACTTTTTTATACATCGTTTGTAGGTGCCACCACCCGCATAATTTCGTCTTCACCTGGGTGAACTGCTATTATTCGACTCAGAGGCCAGTGTCTAGGTGGACTGTTGTCTTCTTTTATGATAACCAGGGTGCCGACTTTGATTTTATTACAATTAGGTATATTCCATTTGCTTCTTACTTGCAATTGCTTGAGATAATCCCTATGCAAGTTTTTTCTATAAATGTTGTTTGACCTTTGTTATAAGCTGCCATAATGACAACTTATTTGTTGGGACTTCGTGTATATCAGCTTCAGGTACGTTGGCAAGAGAATCTCCAATTAAAAAGTGGGCTAGGTTCGACAGAAGTACCTAGAGTGTAATAAATGTTTAAAAGTAGGCACAGCAAATGTCTCTAACAAATCTAACATCAAAGTAAAAATATTTCTAGTAAACTCCAGTAATACATTGAAATATATCATAAAAATAATTCTGAACAAATATGGTCAGAACAGATTACATTATATTAGGTAAGTTAAATTTTCTCCAAAATTTTATTATTACTGGTTATTTTTTATTATATTTTTCGGTTACATATTTATGATTACGAAACAATTATTAAAAAAAAAACTCGACATATGCACAGGGTTATTCAGGNCTAGTAGTCAGCATCCCAATGATTTGGTGTGAGAAGTGAGAACACTAAATCATGTCAACCGGGCCCATGTAGGGCCCCTCACCTACATGTCTCTGCTTCGGAGGAACCACATCCCCAGAGAGGACGGGATTTGCGAGCCGGGGGCTTGCACCACACAGATGCATAAAGCACCACACAGGTAAAACAACATAATCGCATCACACAGATGCATAAATTACCACACAGGTAAAACAACGCAATTGCACCACACAGGTGCTAAATAGAAGTGTATACTTAAAGCAATTGTAAAACAGTTCTGCACACAGGCCTGACCAAAACAATACTGACTCAAAATAAGACAAAACATATCCGTGCCTGCCCGGCTACTCACCTTCATGAAAAAAAAGATCATATTTCAAATCATAACACCGACAAACGGTAACAAAGTAGCTGCAGCGGCGAAGGGAGAAAAAGGTCGGCGGGGGCGGAGAGAGGGCAACGGCAGTAATAGATGAATATAATGCGCAGAGCGGAGAGTCCGCTAGAGTCCCGGCGGCGTGTGCTGTACTCAGCTGTTGTTTTCTTACCTCTGCTCTCCACGTGACTTGGCATCATTGCCTCTATTTGCGGTCTCTGTAAAAACTAAATCATAATTTCCAGTAAACCTGTAAAAACGAAACGTGCCGGGACACATAGTATAAGTGAAACTTCAACGAACAAATGGAAAAACGAATGGTAACGGAAAATTGGAAAAACGATTGGTAGCGGATAAGTGGAAAAACGAATGGGAACAAAATTTTTACTTCAAGTTTTACGGGCAGATTGTTAATATATTTGTCCAATTTGAAAATTTGCCCGTAAAACTTCTAGTGAAAATTTTGTTGCCATTCGTTTTTCCACTTGTCCGTTGAAGTTCCACTTCTTCTATGTGTCCCAGCACATATTTCGTTTTCTTGTAAACACGTTATATACAAACAATGGGCAATAATCGACGATAACAAGCACTTTAAGCGATAATAAACACTTAAAAATTTCCAGGTAAATTTCACTTGCCAACATATTAGCGGAGAAAACCTTATTTAAAACTGTTATTAACTGATGAATTGATGAATTCATTTTTTGCAGAAAAATTAAAAATATTCACTAAAGTTAGATTTTATGCAAAACATGAAATTTTTAATAGCGTTAATCGTATTATTTCAGTGTAAAGTGCATACAAGTGACCACAATATTGGGGCGATATTCCTTATAATAAAAAAAATGTTTTTTAAATAAAATTTCAACTCTAATAATAATAATATTAGTTCCAACGGTATTATTTTGTTGTTTATCCTTTTTTATTCCCACTTCACTAGAATACGTAAGGTCCACTACCCACTCGGGCCTAACATGATCTGCCCGGCTTGAATATACATAAAACTGAATTCATTAATAATAAACCGGATATTATAAGTGGAGTTAGAATTTTTATGCATAAGTGATGCTTTAAATATGTCACGTTTTTCCCAAAAATATGTCAAATATATGCTTCGTTTGTACCATTTATGCATTTTTGTGCACTTTATTTTTGACTAATTTTACCTATAAAGGGGAGCAGTACGAAAAAAATCAACATAACTAACATCCGAATATAAATTTATGCAAAATGCTTCGTTTTCCAAAATTAGTTTAAGAAGCTTTTTATGCACACGTATTGTAACTCACTGTAGGATTTTCGAGGTAAATTTAGGGGACACTTTTGTCCTATCCAAAGACAAATAACATGCGGGCGGCAGGTTCAGTGGCAAATTCTCATCATTTTACAGGTGGTATTTATTAAAAATATACCTAGAATAGTGGATTGATAGAATGTGTAATGAAGTAGAAGAAATGCTTGATGTAGGTAAAATCGATGAGGCTTATAATATAAATAAGGAATTTTAAAGNCTCAAGGTAGGCCTAGTGGCGTCATCTCTTGGTTAGGCCGGAAACTTATCAATCCACCCTCGTACTTTCAAATTCAAATTGTTTTATTGGTCTTATTTAAAGATTCAGATAAAAATAAACATCGATTAAAAAACCATAATGGCCGACATCAGTGACAATGCGACAACAATTGAAAAGGAACGATGACCGACAACTGCAAGAATTAGAAAAGAATGATGGCCGACACTACGTTTTAGTGGAGCAATAAAATGGCCAGGGGCAAGGAGAAGAACTTGTTTATATAAAATAAATTGAAGGATAATTCATGCGAATCATAATCAGTATAATGTTAAATAGTAGGGACAATCATAATTTAACGTAGATTTAACTACATGTAATATAATTTCCAAACGTTTTTATCAAAGGTGGAAAAATTGTTATAGTCTGGCAAACAAATCATTAGTTTTACGGACAGACGATTGTCGATGGTGTCCATCGCGACATATATAAAGCAACTGTTTGCGCGACATTGAAGTATATCCTAGATGTAAACCGAAAAACCCTCAATTTGCCGTATGTGTGAATTCTCATTCTCTTAACAAAAAGTGATGAGAACGATAAATTTATTGAGACAGTCTGAGTTTCTGTAGAGTTAAGTTTATTGCATTAGTGAATAAAGTTTTGGATTAACTTTACCCACTACAGATAACCTCAAATTAATGAAGAAAAATTGTTGCTGCTCTCTCTCTTGCCTGGAACCGAACCAGGGCCCCTGGTTTTATACACAATTACTCTACCACAAAGCGACGAGGTAACAGCAACAATTTTTTCTCATTAGTTTGAGGTTATTCGTAGTGGGTAAAGTTAATTCAAAAATTTATTCACAAATGCTATGAATTTAACGCTATAAAAACTCAGTTTCTCATTACTAATAAATAATGAATGTACATTGGTTCGACGATTTTGCAATCTATACTCTTATACGTATCGTCGGTGTTGCTGCAGTCACCACCTCGTAGCTAAGTGGTGGAGTGCTAGTGCGTAAAATATGGAGCTTGGGTTTGATTTCCGGCAGGGAGTGTCAGCAGAAACAATTTTCCACATTAATTTGAGGTTATAATCTGCAGTGGGTAAAGTTAATTCAAACATTAATTCAGTAATGCATTGAGTATTACACATACAATTAGTTTATTAAATATAAAATTTAACAACAGAAGAATTGTCATTATAATTAATAAGACGGAATGAAACTCGATAAATCGAGCCACTTGATCAAGTGTCCATCGGAAAACCGCTTTACATGCTGTGTTCCGCTCTTGATACCTGGACGAGGTAAACCTTTCCAGATCCTATTTAAGAATTATCCTCTATCGACTTATTATCGCTCATGGAAAAATTCCTATGTTATTTAAATGAGAAATATAAAATTGCGAAACGCCACATCTACTATCAGCAGGCTAAAGGTGCATTCAGGTTCAGACATCTGATCATTATCAGTACCAGTTGACTAAATCTATCTGCTATACCTATAGGTGGTCCTCATTTTTAACCTTCTAAAAACGTAGTGATTTCAGCGGGAAAAGTTAGGTCATGACATGAGATTAAGAGTGTGTAGTATCCCCCTGAACCCATCCTTGTCATAAAGGTAGAAAATTTAAAAAAAATCGTTTTTCCTAAATAATTCGTAAACGATTACGGTTGGGGAAAGAAAACTACTTTCGATATTTACTCTCAAAACCTGGTGTGTAAATTAAGGGATGAACAATAATTATTTGATTTAGAGATATTTTTTTAATTACCTACTCAGAAGTTATTAACAAGAAATAATTCTTTTTTTATTTTCTATTGTCTACAATCTTCGTCGAATTTAAAACCAAAGTCCTCTACAGTTTGTTTTGTTTTAAGTACCTACCAACGTAGATATTAATGAATGTAACATTATTAATCTGATCATGATTTAATCTACGATATATTTCTTCATTTTTACTTATTAATTTGTTATCTCATTTTTCCAATAATTATTAACTTTCAAAAAATTCCAGATCAGATTACAGTGTATTATTAGCTAAATCAACTTATTTCTTAAATTTTATTATTACTGGTTATTTTTATATTTTTATAATATTTATCGGTTACTAACTTAGGATTATTAAACATTTCNAAAAAAAACTCATCCAAACTTCATGGATTTTGGAATATTTTTAATATTCTGAAAATGTAGTAAAAATTTTAACTTTGAAATTTTTACCATGCATTACCGCTTTTAAAACCATATTTAAACTGAAGCCTGCTGATTTGGTAAGTTTCCTATCAGATTGTAAAAAATTGAGTATCGTATCATTAAAGCAATTAAGTTTTAAACCGCAATGACTTGTTTAGCTCAATTACAACACACTGTATTTTATGTCAACAGGTGTTGTAAAAATTAACTTCCCTATAACTAAATGTTGACGTTTCCATAAAAAATGTACCTACGTTTTCTGAACGCAACGCGATTTAACAGTTAGCTATGACATTTTGGCAGGTCAGAGTTACATAAGAAACAGTTGGCGTACACCAAAAGCATTTGAACAATATCACTTAAGGTTTATAGGCTAATTTAAAGAAGAAAAGCAAAAGAGTTAGTGGAGATATAACAAATAATATTGCCTTATAGCAGGTGTTAATATGACGACTGCCCGATTCTAAACATAATATGTAACCGAATTCTCTGTTCTAAGTCTTCAGCAATATTGACTAACAGTTATGGATTTTGGACCTATGATTCTTAAAGTTTTTGTAATGCGATGCTTCATATTCTTTGGTGTTGTTGGAGATGTGTTATAAATTATAAATATACGTATGTCCATAACTAGGAATTAAGTGGATAGTCGGACGAAGAAAGTTTAAAAAAAAGTAAAAATTAACTCTGTGCAATCGACAAATTAAGGAAAACGCGATACATCAGTATATACATAATTGACTTTTTTTAAATTGTTCAATATTTGTAAATAAACACCTAACTGAAAAAATATTTCAAGCATATGAGAATATCTAATATCAATAGAGTTTTAGGACAAACTGATTTAATATAACGGTATGTTGTTAGTAGAAGTTTAACGATTATTAAAAAAATAAAATAATAAATTAATAAACTGTTCGAGTCCTATTCATCAATTCGTTTCACTCAAAATTCAGTTTCTTTTAATGTCAGCTTTTTCCAAAAAATAGTTTCATTTTGAATTAAAATTTTTTGTTTCGACTTCGAGAAGGGTTTCTTTTGTGCGCGTAAACGTGAAAATAGTTGTTATGGGTGGCACTGTAATAAATCTCAAAATTAAATGTGTACACAAGTTGGTCAGGGATTACAAGAAGACTGTCATAAAGTCATGTATTGTGATGTGTCGAGGACAAAGCGTTTTTTTATTGCCCTGTAAGTGTTTAAACATTCACTTGGAAATGAGTCAGATGGGTTAAAGGTTCCGTGTACTTTATCCAGCTTTTAAAAAGAGTTAAATTTCAAACTGACTTTTTATTGGAAAAAAATACACTTGCAATTATATTAGTAATAATACACTATGTGCGGTAATTACACAATATTAATTGGAACGCTTGAATTATAAAACAGCAATACGCCACGCGCGTCAACTGTGATAATAATGAAATCAATCAAATTGAAAGTATTTATACATGCTAAAAATCACTACGCTGAGCATATCGCTGTCTGGGAAGTTATCCGTCTGTTCACATGTATAACTTCTGATGGTGAAATGTTAAACCTTAGACTATTGTGTCTACCATTTTTGTTTATCAGATTAGTCTCGAGGAGCGGAAATCTTCAAAAGACACCCCCTGAAGGGAGGTAGTATCGGATTTTTACCGACTAAAACCCCTCCTCGAGTGGGGAGATAAACACTGAGGGTTACTCATCCCCGGAATACGAATGGAAGGTTGGGATTTGGGAGAAGAATGAGAAAGTAAATTTGTTAAGCGTGGGGGGGATTCGGGAGGGGGGGGGAGAACTGTCGGAGTAGGTAGTCCACCTGGGGAGTGATGGGTGGACACTCGCGCTAAAAAGCGAAGCTAGGGGTGAGCGAGAGGGAGTGGCTCATTGTAGAAGGTGACAGGGCCTTCGGAAACGGTCGTTTGGCTTCGGGGCGAAGTTAGAGAGTGTCGAAATTGTGGGGTTTGCGTGGTCTGCCACTGAGGCCCAGAGATTTGCTGCGAATGAGATTGCAGACTCAGGAAGAGAAGGTAAACCGGTTTCTTTCAGAATTTGGTGTTTCTGACGAATCAGGGATAGTTTAGTGCGGAGCAAAGGATCCGCATGTAGGTGCCTTGAAGAGGTTTCAGGCGGTGAGGAAGGGCGCAGCACCAGACGGGAATAGCGTAGGAACAAATGCTCTTGATTATTGCGTTAAACGCACGGATTTTCGTATGTTGAGCGATGGAGTGGTTTCGAAAGAAAGGCTTGCGAATGAATGCACCCATTGCCTTGTTACGGGTAGTTGTGATGTGGGTCCTGTCGAAAACGACGCCTAGGTAGGTGACAGATTTGCTCCACTTGACGGGACGGTTGTTTACTAAGATGGAGGAAGGTTTTTAGGACCTACGAGAGAAGAAAATTGCTTCCGATTTGGTCTCGTTAATAGAAAGTTTCCATTTTCGGTACCAGTTGAGGAGCAGGGACAGAAACTTATTAATTCTCCCTGTGCATTGGAGGATGATTTGGGCGGAATTTATGAGGGCAATGTCGTCCGCATAGAGAGCTGTCAAAATAGAAGTGTCGGAGGGCATGTCCGCACAGAACAGGTAAAATAGAATAGGTGATAGTTTGGAGCCTTGTTGGACACCGGCAGTGACGGGTTTACTGGCAGAGAGAACAGAGCCGACGCAGACCCGAAGGCTTCTGCCTGTGAGAAAGGACCTGACAATTCCAACTAGAAAATGTGGAATGATAAAGGCGATGAGTTTTGAGATGAGACCTTCGTGCCAGACTCGGTCGAATGCTTGTTGGACGTCAAGAAGAAGTATGGAGGTGTGATGCCGCTTATTAAGGTTGTCGGAAATATATTCAAATACACGAAGAAGTTGGTGTTCGGTGACGTGATGCCTGCAGAAGCCGTGTTGATGATCGGGGAGAAGAGCCGATCGAAAAGTAGGTTGAGGGAGAACTGAGGGGCTTCCTTTTTTTGGGGAGACAGATGACAGTCGCTTCCTTCGAGACCAAAGGGAAGTGGTGCAGCCGCATGATGGCGTTTGTGATGTTGCAGAGTGCAGTTATGTGCTTTGACGGCAAGACTTTGAGGACTCCGTTTTGAATTCCATCAGCGCCAGGGGCTTTCCTCTTTTTCAGAGAACGGATAGTAAGGGAGATTTCATGGGGTGTAGTGTGTCTGAAGTCGGAAATTAGGGGAACGAAGTTCTGGGAGACGGCTTTGGTATGCTCGTGAAAGTCGGCAAGGTCCGCTGGACCAGGTAGTGGAGAGCACTACAGACATAATGAGTCTGCGAAGATTGCAGCTTTTTCTTCGTCTGAAGAATAGGTAGAGCCGTTCTGTTTCAGTGGCGGAAGATGGGGAGCTCTGTTACGAAGAGAACAGGTCACTTTCCAAGTGCTTCGGGGGTGTGTTTCTGCCTGAGCGATATAACCATCGAAGGATGCGCTGCGGAATTTAGTGAGACGAGTGTTTAGTTATCGTTGAAGGGCGTTCACTTCTGCACGGTGTGCAGGGATGCGGTGTCTATTCCACAGACGTCGGACCTTGTTTTTCCTTTTAAGGAGGTCAAGAATGTCTGCGGGGAGGGTTCTGTCTTTGGTAGGCGTGGGGCGGGGGTAGTAGATAGCTCGATAGCGCTGGTAATCTCGTTTGAAAGGAGATTCACAGCTTCGCCAAGTTCCACTATTGTGCGAATTAGAGTGCACTTTAATGAAGATGTTTCGAGGGTGTAACGGAGGTGTAGCCAATCTAGTGACGTGATTGGGTTTGGGGGGTTGTTGACTGGGCGGCCGACAATCAGCGCTGGAAGGTGGTCCGAACCGTGCGTCAATAACGATAGGATCGGCGGAAAGTGTAACATTTTTTGTGACAAAAATGTCAAGGATGTCAGGGAATTGATTGTGGGGAGCGGGGAAGAACATGGGGTCAGGTTCAACTGTGAGGTTGAAGTCTAGAATTTTGGAAAGAAGGGAGGTACCTTTGATATTGGTTGGTCGACAGCCCCAAGAGGCGTGTTTAGCGTTGAAATCGCCGGCAACGATAGTTGGAACGCCGGGGGGAGTAGAAGGGGGAGTTCAGTGAAGTCTCTGTTCGAAGGGGGGGAGTAGAGAGAGATAATCCTAAAGGACCGGAAGTTAGCGAAACTTCGATGTCGACTGTTTCTAACGAGTTTGTGGCCAAAGAGATAGGCATGTGCTTTAAAGAATTCCTAACAAGAATAGCGACACCGCCGGATATGCGGTTTTCACGGTCCCTTCTGTAGGATGAGAAGTTTGGGACGAAAAGTTTGATTTTTTTGGACAGGCGAGTTTCGGTGATGCGGGCAACACCGATTGACTTATCCTCGAGGAAGTGCTCGAGTTCAGTCAATTTACCTCTAATGCTTTGCGCATTCCAGGTAACTATGCGAAGATTGTCTGGGTGGACTGTATTACTCATTGGTGGGTGTTTGAAGGACGGTGACCAGACTTGCTACCATCGTTTGAACGATGGCCTGGATCGTCTGTTCAAGAGAAGAAGCTGGAGGGGTGTTTGGGAACGCATTGCTTTTTTTAAGGGGAAGGGGGGAGCTGCTGTCACTGCCCTGACAAAAGATTTTTGGAGGAGCATCCACCTGGGGATGGCTGTTGGACGGGACGTTGATTGCACTGAGTTTTGTGTGCGGGGGGCACTACAGATTTTTGGGGGGAACGGTCCTCTTTAGAACCTTAGGACAGCCGCGGTATGTGGGGCGGTGACTTCCTTTGCAATTAGCGCAGGAAGGTGTGGCATCTTTCTTGTCCTTTGCCTTACATTCGGCAGTGATATTGTTGCGGCCACAGAAGGAACACACCCAGACGGCGTGACAATGTTTGGAAGAACCTCAAACAACGGCGGCATTGGTGTATGTCTTTTGTGGCCCTTTTTTGCTCAACTTAACGCTGAGCCCGCAGACCTTGCCAAGTTGGAAGATAGACTTGGACTTCGGGGATGATCTGTCCAGACGAACGAACACTAATGGTCAGATTTTTCCACCGTTGGACATTCGGTGGACGCCGCGATGTCAAAGTCTTTGTGAACAAGTTCAGCTTTGACATCGTCTGTGGAGATGTCTTCGCAAACTCCACGGAGGACAACATGGAGATTGCGGTCTTGTTTCAGTTATTTTGTACTAAACTCAACTTTGGGTTCATCGAGGAACGACGAGAGTCGACGAAAATAGTCAACGGAGATGAGTAGACTCTTACAGAGTCTTTAGTGTTTATGGCCCGACGTGTGGCGATGCCGTGGTTGTCCATGGCGAGAAGAATTTTCGGCCAAAGGGACTTTTGGAGGATTTCAATGGGTGGAGGGTCTTTGAAATTTTGGCTAGTTGCGCCGGTCTCTGCCTCAGAAGCAGAGGACGTTGAGGATGCCGAAGACAGAAAGATAGCACGTCTTCAGCGCTTGTTACACCGCTTCCCGACTTCTGTGAAGCTGTCAGCGGCAGTGAGGGGGGAGTCTGAATCTGATAATTCAGCCCGGGTAGCAGAAGAAGGCACGACGTCCTCGCACATTAGGGACGATGGGGAAGGAACTTTCGGAATGTTGTAGCAAGAATTCGTTGATTATGGCGAGCTTAGACTGCAGCTCTCTCGCCAAGGACATAATTTCCGCAATGGAGAGTCCCCCCCAAGAGTGCAGGGCTCTTTGGGGTAGCCATTTTAAAATGTCGCTATATAGGCAGTGATAACTGCCGGTTGTTGTGTTCGTCGGCTGCGGTAGCTGGTAAGAAGACGGTAGAGAATGTTGCTGGTTGCAAGTACGTATAGAAGCTCGAATGGTTCGAGCTCGAGTGTGTGTGTGTTGTGTCTACCAGAGTTGCCCTCATTTATAATGACCAATGAAGCTTGTTATCCGTAATATTTAGGAAGGGACTCCTACACTCCATCCCCTTTACTGTAGTCTTTTGTTTCTAAGACATACAGCTCACATCATTCAAATACAGCTCATCTAAATTAAAGATAGTTTTATATCTTTTAAAGATAGTTAGTTTAGAGACGGCTTGATATACGTACATTAGCCTAAGTTGTAAATTTCGTGTACAGTAGTAAGTAAAATATAAAATCCTTAAGAAAAATTAAATGTCTATGCGTTCTTAATCTCAATCTCAATACCAAATAGCACCGCTAATTAATTTTTGTTGTGCCGCTTTATTCTGCACTAATAATAATTAGCAACAGAATATTGCCTGTTATGAGCCCTTACAAGGCTAACCCCACCCGAACATAAATAAAAATGAAGAAATGTAAATAGCTTTAAACAATCGTACATATTAAGGGATTAATTTGATATTTATTACGGTTTGGAAGTAACTAACTAATTAATATAAACGAACAATTAAAAAAAAGTCAAAATTACATTTGTTGAATTGAAGAATAAAAAAATGATTGTTTATCATATATAGTCGACGACTTCTTTATTAATAATTGTTTTTTTGCAGACGAAATGGACATGATAAAAAGTGTAACCATGAGAAACGTGCCAACGTAATAACGGAAAATGTATATATGTATTAACCGTATGGATTTAAAGTAGTAGGATGTTTTTATTGTTATAATTAAATTTTTATGTATTTATGATTAAAAATACAGTAAAAATTTTTCTTTTGTACATTTTCTTATAGCTAACATCCCAACACTTCCTACAGATAACATTGTC
>NW_020438914.1:1203395-1205580 GCF_000699045.2 Agrilus planipennis | reverse complement strand
TGAAAGATTATCTGTGGAATATTACTGCCTCAGCATTTGCCTAAGTGATCCAAGGAAACCACAGAAAAACTTGGACCAAGGCAGACGGACTCGGAATCGAACCGGCGTCCTCCCGAATGCTAAGCAATGGTCTAGACCTCTAGGCCATGCCGCTCGGTCTAGAAGAATAATGCTGATATATCTTTTTGTACAACTTAACGACTCACTTAAATACATTCAGCACCCCCTGAAGAGAGGGAGGGTGAATAAACTGTCTCCAGTAAACATGAACATTGTTCCTAAAGAGGACAGATATTTTGACCGGAAGGGTCCGGCAAAAGTACCTGGAGTGTAATAAATGTTTAAAAATAGGGACAGCAAATGTAACAGACATAACTTTTTTATACATCGTTTGTAGGTGCCACCACCCGCATAATTTCGTCTTCACCTGGGTGAACTGCTATTATTCGACTCAGAGGCCAGTGTCTAGGTGGACTGTTGTCTTCTTTTATGATAACCAGGGTGCCGACTTTGATTTTATTACAATTAGGTATATTCCATTTGCTTCTTACTTGCAATTGCTTGAGATAATCCCTATGCAAGTTTTTTCTATAAATGTTGTTTGACCTTTGTTATAAGCTGCCATAATGACAACTTATTTGTTGGGACTTCGTGTAGATCAGCTTCAGGTGCGTTCGTAAGAGAATCTCCAATTAAAAAGTGGGCTAGGTTCGACAGAAGTACCTAGAGTGTAATAAATGTTTAAAAGTAGGCACAGCAAATGTCTCTAACAAATCTAACATCAAAGTAAAAATATTTCTAGTAAACTCCAGTAATACATTGAAATATATCATAAAAATAATTCTGAACAAATATGGTCAGAACAGATTACATTATATTAGGTAAGTTAAATTTTCTCCAAAATTTTATTATTACTGGTTATTTTTTATTATATTTTTCGGTTACATATTTATGATTACGAAACAATTATTAAAAAAAAAACTCGACATATGCACAGGGTTATTCAGGTTATTTAGTACGAAAGGTAGCGGCTATAAGTATGTATACCTACATATATTTGATATACTGTTAGGTTTAAATAGTTTAGAAATAATGAGAGCAAAATTAGGCTACGAATATGGAACAATAATAATTTTGAATAATGAAAGATTATTTCCTAGGAAAATACGATACTTATGATGAGTATATGGGTTGAAATTTTAACATTAAATGCCTACTGAATTGCAACCTAATGTAACCTAACTCAATTCCAGCTTAGGTCATGACAATTTAAGGAAGGGATGAGTAGCAAGTCGAAGGACCTGAAGGATCTATTGCTTAAATTCCAACAAATGAAAGTTCTTTTGTAAAGGAAGCGTTCTCATACCAAACAGTTAAAGTTTTTCTGAAGTGAAACTTCTATGTAGACGGGGTATTACGATTTTTCACGATTCTGCCGTGACAAGTGGCTGCAGCGGCGAAGGGAGAAAAAGGTCGAGGGAGCGGAGAGAGGGCAACGGCAGTAATAGATGAATATAATGCGCAGAGCGGAGAGTCCGCTAGAGTCCCGGCGGCGTGTGCTGTACTCAGCTGTTGTTTTCTTACCTCTGCTCTCCACGTGACTTGGCATCATTGCCTCTATTTGCGGTCTCTGTAAAAATCAAATCATAATTTACAGTAAACCTGTGAAAACGAAACATGTGCCGGGACACATAGTATAAGTGAAACTTCAACGAACAAATGGAAAAACGAATGGTAACGGAAAATTGGAAAAACAATTGGTAGCGGATAAGTAGAAAAACGAATGGGAACAAAATTTTTACCTCAAATTTTACGGGCAGATTGTTAATATATTTGTCCAATTTGAAAATTTGCCCGTAAAACTTCTAGTGAAAATTTTATTGCCATTCGTTTTTCCACTTGTCCGTTGAAGTTCTACTTCTTCTATGTGTCCCAGCACATATTTCGTTTTCTTGTAAACACGTTATATACAAACAATGGGCAATAATCGACGATAACAAGCACTTTAAGCGATAATAAACACTTAAAAATTTCCAGGTAAATTTCACTTGCCAACATATTAGCGGAGAAAACCTCATTTAAAACTGTTATTAACTGATGAATTGATGAATTCATTTTCTGCAGAAAAATTAAAAATATTCACTAAAGTTAGATTAAATGCAAAACATGAAATTTTTAATAGCGT
>NW_020438914.1:1164517-1203201 GCF_000699045.2 Agrilus planipennis | reverse complement strand
AAATGTTTTTTAAATAAAATTTCAACTCTAATAATAATAATAATAGTTCCAACAGTATTATTTTGTTGTTTATCCTTTTTTATTCCCACTTCACTAGAATACGTAAGGTCCACTACCCACTCGGGCCTAACATGATCTGCCCGGCTTGTATATACATAAAACTGAATTCATTAATAATAAACCGGATATTATCAGTAGAGTTAGAATTTTTATGCATAAGTGATGCTTTAAATATGTCACGTTTTTCCCAAAAATATGTCAAATATATGCTTCGTTTGTACCATTTATGCATTTTTGACTAATTTTACCTATAAAGGGTAGCAGTACCAGAAAAATCAACATAACTAACATCCGAATATAAATTTATGCAAAATGCTTCGTTTTCCAAAATTAGTTTTAGAAGCTTTTTATGCACACGTATTGTAACTCACTGTAGGATTTTCAAGGTAAATTTAAGGGACACTTTTGTCCTATCCCAAGACAAATAACACGCGGGCGGCAGGTTCAGTGGCAAATTCTCACCATTTTACAGGTGGTATTTATTAAAAATATACCTAGAATAGTGGATTGATAGAATGTGTAATGAAGTAGAAGAAATGCTTGATGTAGGTAAAATCGATGAGGCTTATAATATAAATAAGGAATTTTAAAGATGTAGGGTACAGTAGTAATAATATAATAAACGAGGCAGGGGTCATTTTCATAGAAAATGAGGAAAAGTTAGATAGGTGGAATGAATATTTACAGAACCTATACGCAGGCCCTGAATTAGGAGATATACTAGATAAGGAAGATAGTGTAGAGATAGATGAGCGTCAGTCCTAAGACTGGTTGGACACCCGCCTCCACTCTTTCCTATCTTGAACTAATCTTCGCATTTCTCTAAAACTAGAGCAATCCATATCCTAAAGTATTTGCTAACAGTAGTCTAATCTAGGTATACCTCTACCCCTCCTGTTTCTGCCTCTAATATGTATCTGACTAGACTTTCATGCCTGAGGTGTCCTACCAACCTATCTTGCCTATTTCTTATTGACTTCCATAGAGTCCTTTGTTCTCCTTTTCTCTCTAGTACCTCTTCATTTCTAACTTTTTCTATCCTCGATATCCTCATCATTCGCGTGTAACACCACATTCCCAACGCTTCTAACCTTTACTTTTCCGCAGCGGCCACTGTTCATGTTTAGCACCCGTACAGCGCCGCGCTCCAAACATACACCTTTAAGAATCCTTTTCAAATTTCTAAATTAACCGTTTGGGAGTATAGAAGTAACTTACTATTATTGAAGGCGATTCGACCCTGCGCTATCTTCTGCTTTATATCCCTACCTCTACCATCCGTCCTGATTTATCTGACTTCCTAGACAAAAAAGATGCTTTTGACATAATTCCCACTGTAATTATTGGCATTGTCCTCATTCTTAAGACGCAATTCCACATTTTCCTATCCTCAGCTAACCTTCGCATTTATCTTCGGTTATTCATGGGTCTATAGTAACATTTATTACTTCTTTTGGTCGTAATTCAATGGAAACAAGTTAATTATTTCAAACGAGACAAATCTACAAAACATTAAATGACTAAGAATCACTATTGCAATTTTATTTAACACAGCAACAATTTATCCTCATTAACTTGAAGTAATCTGTAGTGATACAAACAAATACAGTAATTTCATATTAATTTTTAAAAATTGTTAAATATTAACCGCTATTAAAAATTCCTTAGTGTTTCATATGCTTAATCTGGTAAATAGGGACAGCAAATGTAACAGACATAACTTTTTTATACATCGTTTGTAGGTGCCACCACCCGCATAATTTCGTCTTCACCTGGGTGAACTGCTATTATTCGACTCAGAGGCCAGTGTCTNAATTAGTTTTTCCGATTATTTTTTCTGATTGATGAACATGACAAATAAAAAACCATCTTTATTTTTAATCATACATAAAAAAATCAATTGAAATGATATTATTTATCGTGAAGCATTGCACATCTCCGCATCGAAAAAAAAGCCGATAATTCTTTTTCAGCCGATTTGAAAAAAAGGAAGATCTCAATTCGATTGAATATTTTTTTTGGGGTACGTACGGAACTGAATTTAACGATTTCTTTTTTTACTGGATAGATTACATCTCGAGGGAGGGGGCATTTAATTTGAAAAAACTACTCCATCTGTAAGGGTTAGAAAATTGAGAAAATAAAGGAGAAACATACGTTAAAAAATGATTTTCCGACTCCATTATTGTTAGGCACAATTTAAACTTAAAAACTTTAAAAAATGATAGAGGTATATTTTTATCGTAAATGTCTATGTTTTTTTCAGTTTTATTGTCATGAGGAAAAGTTTTTAAATGTTATCGAATTTTTAGGTTAGAAACTCATAAGTTGCCCAATTTCAAAATGCGAAACACCGCATTTTTATACTTTTTGGCTCATTTTCGGGACCTAAAATCAGAAATATTTGCCACATAAATCTTCTAGAAACTCAATAATTGAGGAAAAAATACTATTGGCATCGAATTTTAAATCATTATATCCAATTTACTCAACAAAAAAATTAATTCAATGTTGTCGATTTCACGTCTTCACTACTCAACTGATCATCATGAAATTTTGTAAACATATTGTGAGGAGTACAGAAAAGGACATAAGGTACCTTTGAGAAGAGAAAATTCTATTTTCGATGGAGAGAAATATTAGTTTTGTAGGGTTGTCGATGATCTTCAACACGTGTCTCACGGTGACCACCCATTAGAATATTACAGAAATTACTTCGATTCAAATTTTAACAATTTGGGCAATTGCGTTATTGAATATGTAGTCATCACTTAAAATAACGGCATCTATGTAGCACTTTTGATTATACCGGAAGTTGATACCAACTTCGTTATTTTAAGTGGAACACCCTGTATATTATGACGGTTTTGAATTCTACTTTTAGGTAGATTTTTATAATACTTATCTACTTTTGAAATTTACCCTTTTCGAGATATAATATTCTTTTTAAAGTATCACAGAGCAGAACGTTGCGAAAAACATGCCTATTTTACAGTAAGAATGAAAGCTGGAGCAGCAATACTTTTGGACCCTCATGCTTCCCGTCCATACTTTCAAAGTTGGTTAATTGCATACAGGATCTTTTCTTATTTCTATTAAATTGTATAACAAACATTCTGTACGTTTATTTCATTGTTAATAATAATATTTACTTACACAAGTAACTATTTATATATTTACATGTAGAGAGGGATTTCTTCTCGCGGCTTTCTTTTAGGGCTTTTTTCTCAGGGGATTTTTTTCCGGTTACCATTCACCATATGATAAGAACAGTTTCAATCTAATATGATCATATCATATTAGTTCATGAGATTTACTTAGTATTTTTTATATGTTATGAGTGAATAGCTAAGATAAGATGTAATTGACTTTTTTCGTTATCATTAAGTTTCTATAAGGTTTTAAACTTGTTTTTGAGATGTACGTGACAAATAAAGTCAATTTTAAATTTAGGACTAAAAATGAGTCAAAGAGTTATACTGACTCTGACGTTTAAAAAATCTACAAAACTACAACAAAAGATATACTTTAAACGTTGACCAAGTAATGGTCTCATAACCTAAAAATTCGATAAACAATTTCTACAAAACTATACTATGCATATAGCAGTTTTTTAAAGTTAATGTGTGCCTAAAAGTACATTAAATAGTCGTAAAAAAAAACGTTTTAACGCATATCTCTCTCAATCAAGCATCTGCATGTTAATTTAGCAAGGAGTATATTTGCTGGAACATTTTGACTTCTCGTCCTTGTAAAGGCTTTAATTTATCTCCTACATCCGACATACAAAAGGCCTAGGTATAATAAACTCCATTATGTAACTTTAATTACCGATTACTGTAATCAAAATGAAGGATGTAGCTATGACTAAATGTAATCAAAATTAGAAGTAATCATGATGCACTAAGTTATTAAAGTTTTCATAGACAGTGTTCTCTTGCCACTGAGAGGACGGAAGATACTTTCAATTCTGCCTCATCATAAAATAAACGACAGCGCACAACTCATTAAACAAATAACCTTATCGCAGAAAGGCCAAAACGAGATGTGTTATTAAAAATGTATACCTAATCAAATCTGCAGGACTACCCGGCAAGGTGACTACCCTTTAGAATATTTCGGAAACTACTTCGATTCGAATTTTGAAAATTTGAATAATAGAACTATTGAGTGTGCTCTTTTCAATTAAAATAACGACATCTATGTAGCACTTCCGGTTATACCGGAATTTGACACCGACCTTTTTACGATGTTATTTTAAATGGAATACCCTGTATATTATGACTGTTATGAATTCCATATATGATTTTAGGTAGACTATTATAATGCTCTTCTACTTCTGTTATGAAAATCTGTATACTAACGTTTTTGAGTATGCTGAACACAAATTTGAAGTTGGACTTTCGAAATTAGACTCATACAAAATGGCTGATAAGCTGCAAAAAAATGTAAAATTAATTAAAAAATGACGTAAATTCCATGTTAATTAGTGGAAAAAGTACCATGTTATTTGCTGTGCGAAGACTCATCTTACATTAGATTTTTAAAATAAACAATAGCGGACACAAAAAGGCCAGATAAAACATAAAAAGTCACAAAATAATTTTCTTTTATGCGTTTGTTGAACTATTTCTTACAATTAATTTTATAATTTTTCAGTAGAATTTCATGAAAACAAAAACACACACAAAAACTAAAATTTCCACAAAAACTAATTATGAACGGCCTGAGATGGAGGGGTTTTAGTCGGTAGGTCCCAGGACTTCTTTCTCGGGAATCCGACACTACCCAGTCGTATGGACCGCTGGGTGTCTTTTGAAGATTTCCCCTCTTCCATGAAAACATAAAAAAAACATTATCATGGTTTTGCACTTTTGCACCTTTGAGTCAAACTCTTCGTATTTTAAATATACCTATTTGTTAAGTTTTAATCCTACTTAATCCTACACCAAGAAAAGTTGGGTGTCGTTAACTAAATTCGAGTTTTGGCATTCATACGTATTCTAACAATACTTTTGAAAAAATGTCGATAATTTCATCAATGCTATTGACTTTTGGTTCTGCTATTAAGAGCGCCTACACGGAGAAGTCTAAATTTTTATGACAACGCAAAAATTAGCATTTTCGATTGTAAATGACCGAATTTAGGTAACTTTTAATAATCTTAATTTTGACATATTTCTTTAAAAATTATTTCAAGTTTCTCAATTATTATTTTTTTTATTTCGAAAAGTCGAGTACAAGATTCATCAGCAGCGTGCATTAGAATTGTAGTGTATTTATTTTTAAAAATTTGCAACGGTTAATACACTAGTTTTTATCGAATAATACCGAGAAATTCAATTTTTTATAAACATGTATAAATAAAAGTAAAAAAAAATTATCAAGTGCGGTTATGCGTCGATGATCAGTACGTGACTGTGGCGGAAAACAACTATCTAACAAACAAACAATACATAACAACCGGTTTGGAGCACCAGTTTCCTACAAGGATGCATCCCTCACCGTTGGCCGTTGTGGACAATTACTACTGGAAGACACAGAATTTATTGATGAAATGGAAAACTAAAGGTGCAGGGATATTTGGTTGATTAATATCGAGAAATTCAATTTTTTATAAACATGTATAAATAAAAGTAAAAAAAAATATCAAGTGCGGTTTTGCGTCGATGATCAATACGTGACGTGACAATTGGACAAAATTAAAACATTTGGATTTCCAAAAAAAATATATATATATAAACCAGTCGTTTCGAATTAACGAAAAAAATCTTTAGGAGTAGATCACAAATCCAATCACAAGAACCAAGAAACACAAAAATTTAATAACTAACCGATTACACGGAGAGTCGACTGAGACATACTAAACATAAGTGATCCAACAAACCCATACAACACAAAAAAATTGAACAAGTCACACCTTCGTTCCAAGTTTCCACGTTATACCTACCCGAAATTAATTATACTTCGCGTTCCGCACTGTATTTTCGAATAAAAATGGCTACTTGTCTTTTCGATAATATTACTATATTTTACTGATTTACGCTGATAAGCGTTTAATTAACAGATAAAATCCACTTATTTTAATAGATTTAAATATTTTTTAAACGTCTGAAAGTTACCATTTCTATATCGTATATAAGCCATAAATAAAAAACAGATAAATACTTGTAATCTCAAAAAATGAAAATTTAAGTGCACCAGCAAGTCACTCGTGTGACAAGATAAGCGAAAAGCAAATAGTATAAAAGCTACAGAGCTGTTGAAGAGCTCACGATGAAGATGAAGTTCACAATGCTAGAATTTGTTGCTGTTTTATTGTTAGCTGGAGTAATATCTAGCTACGGCCAACAGGTAAGAAAAATACTAGTTTTTCGAATTAAAAGTGCATTTAAAGTGCTCTCAGGTCTTTTATTTGTATGTATGTATTTTAATCGCTTGTGAGTGCGAGGAGAATTAATTTTTTTATTTAAGTAAATTTTTTCCCAATTCGATAATTAATCTAACCTAACATAGCTTAAGCCTTTAACGCGTGGCATTTAACCGATGGAATAATTTTATATTGTACCTATATTTTAATATAGTATGTATGTCTATACAATCAACTAAACAGATCAAGTAAAAATTTAATGGTCATGGCATGTTATTTCAATGTATGCAAGCAAATATGTATATATTTGCAGGTAGACAGTTTGTCCCGCCTACTTTTTTCCCTTTTGTTTTCTACCACCTGAAATACTTTAAAATTGCCAATTTTTTATTATACATACATTCTATTTTAAAGAAGACTTCTTAATATGGAGAATAAAATCAGTTGTTAGTGTCACCTTTTAATTAGACGTTTTAATAGTCTACTAATTGGCGATATTAAATTATGGGAGCAGATACATGAGTATGATTTGATTGCAAGACAATTTTTTTTCGTTTTTTATTTCATAATGTCTTTTAAACTGCTTAACAAAGGACAAAGAAACAAAAGTTTAATGACCATAACATACAACTGAGCTGATCCAAAATCACCAAAATCATCTGAGAAAATGTGTAATTCCGTCCCCTTCTTTGCAATGCACCAAAATTGGTAATTTTTAATTTAACATTCTGATTAAAACAAAACATGGATGATATCGAGAGTAGCATCACCTGCTAGAATAAGGTGTTTAAATAAACTCAATTATGGGAGGAAATACGTAGATCTATTTGATTGCAAGACAAAACCGATCTCTTTTAAGTCTTCATTTTCCAACCGTTCTTTAATCTCTTTTAGAATTTTTAATAAAGTGGATGAAATTTCCACAAAGCTTTAGTATTATAAATTGATTGAGTTTATGGCATTTCACAACTTTACCTGAGGTTAACCACATATATACAGAACGAATATATTAATTAGGTAATTGAGAGCTTTATTAAGGAAACAGTGCAAACTTGTACAAGAAGCCACTTAGTAAGGCCTGCACATGTAGTCATGTAGACCAGTCGCATGACAGTGCAAACAAACAATAATAAATAGCATGTATACAACTTATTTCCAGCGGTTAGAGATATACTCCTTCCCTTTATCTGGATGCGCCGTGACGAGATTCCAAATTCAATCATACTTTATCTCGTTCAAACAGTCGCTGTCTTGCTTACGGCTAGAGTGTGTTCTTTTTATCAGCGCAGCTTTCTTCAAGCTCACAACTCTAACAACAAACGAAACAAGGTCTACTGTTATATTCCTGAAAAACAGTGCACCTATTATTAGGTTTGGATTATTGTCAATAATTTTAAGTTATTTTATGTTTCCTTGCTTAGTCAGGATGTCCCTTATCGATACGTATGTTATCTAAAAATTAGGGATCTACAATGTGTATGTATATGCTTATTAGATTACTCACGTTGAAATTATGTATTAATAATTTTGAATTGTTTTATATTTCCTTACGTGTTCAGGATGTTTATTTTCTTTATCATATTTCGGAAATCAAGCACGTATGTGTTTACTGTTCACATTGTTCCAAATACGAAGTTTCCGCTTAATATTCAATTTGTCTCCTTTATTTTCTTCATCATCCACAGACACCTCTATGACTATTGTGTCATCTAGAATAAACAGAAAATCCGTTTACCTGCTAGTATCTCCTCCTTTCATTTGAACGAAGGGTGTCAGCATTTTTATTTAATACAGTCACAGTTCACTTAGCTGGCATAGAGTCTATTTCATTATTCTTGTATGAACTCCAGTTGGGTATACGCACACGAAATCAAATAAAGTAAACTTACACTTCGTTTACTTTCTCTAGAGATGTGCCCCTTCCAAGGTCTTGGATGCGCGCTGGCAAAATCGTAGGTAGGAAGAAATGAGCTCATTATGCTCTCGACCATTGTTCATTAAACATACTTTTTCGTACAGTACCTGCCAAAAGTTTTGTTCAATCATGAATAGTAGTGTAAGCGTTGAAGCCTTTAATATGTCTTCAAATATTTTCACTAGTAACTAGTGCTAATAACAGCACATTCGAGCAATGTAATATTAATGGATAAAATGGTCAGTGTTCCTAAGAAATTGTGGCTTTAGTAATGCAATGGAATCCTTTAGGTATTTCCTGATCAAATAACAACAGAAAAATGTCTAGTCTTTTACGAAGAGAAAATCATTTTACTTGTTCCTCTTACTTATTGCTTAATTTTCCAGGCCAATTACATAACTACCGGGTTTGGAGCACCAGTATCGTACAAGGATGCATCCCTCACCGTTGGCCGTCGTGGACAATTACTACTGGAAGACACAGAATTTATTGATGAAATGGCACACTTTGACCGAGAGCGAATACCGGAAAGAAACGGTCATGCTAAAGGTGCAGGGGCATTTGGTTACTTTGAGGTCACCAACGATATCACTCGGTATAGTGCAGCATCTCTTTTTGAGAGAGTTGGAAAAAGAACGAGAATCGCGGTTCGGTTTTCCACAACTGGAGCCGAAAACGGTTCGACCGATACCCGACGAGATATGCGTGGTTTTGCCATTAAATTTTACACAGACGAAGGAAATTGGGACCTTGTAGGACTTCATTTTCCAGTATTCCTTATTCGGGACCCTATTCTACTGCCCAGTATGGTCCATGCTCAAAGGAGAAATCCAATAACCTTTCTTCGTGATGCTAACCAGCAATGGGACTTTATAACTTTAAGACCGGAATCAATTCATATGGCACTTTATATGTTCTCTGACAAGGGAACTCCTGATGGATACAGATATATGGACGGTTTTGGAGTTAATACATTCAAACTGATTAATGCCACCGGCCATCACATTTATTGCAAATTTAACTACTTAACCGATCAGGGTTTAAGAAACTTAACTGCAGCAAGAGCACGACAACTTGAGGCCCAAGATCCCGATTATGCCATAAGAGATTTATACAATGCAATTGCATCTAACAATTATCCATCATGGACATTGTACATTCAAGTAATGACCGACGAGCAAGCAAGAAATAGTAGCTTTAATCCATTCGACGACACGAAGGTATGGCCAGAAGATATATATCCTTTGATTCAAGTAGGCCGATTTACATTGAATGAGAATCCTACGAATTATTTCCAAGATGTCGAGCAAATGGCGCTGTCCCCATCAAATATGGTGCCTGGAATCAAACCTTCGCCCGACAGAATGTTACAGGGAAGACTGTTTGCTTATCCAGATACTCAGAGATACAGATTAGGACCCAACTTTCTTCAAATTCCTGTCAACTGTCCGCTGAACGTCCGAAATTATCAGCGAGACGGTGCAATGTCTTACAATAATCAGGGAAATAATACGGTTTATCATCCGAATTCAGTAGATTCGTTAAACGTCAGTCAAAGGGCAGCAGCACTTAATCCACCGTATTCCGTTAGTGGTGACGTCTACAGGTACGACGATGGAAGCGAAGATAATTTTTCTCAAGCCACAAACTTTTACCTAAATGTATTAGATGAAGCAGGCAGAGTTAGTTTAGTTGAAAATTTGGTAAGAGCAGTTTCCCCCGCAGCGGCGACATACCAACAACGAGCACTTGATCTGTTCGGCAACGTTTCTGCAGATTTGAGGGCCCGAGTTCAAGCAGGTCTAGGGTTGTAATAGTAATCTTCATTTACGTGATTGTTACAGAAATCTAAAGAACGGTCTCGTAGTTCTCTCATTCGTTTTAAATGTTTTTCAGAACATATACAAATGTAACTGTAGTTAAATCATATATGATTTGTAAAATAATTACAATTAGATTTGTAAGTTATTTGATTTCTGGATTTGTATTAATTTGTAACACATTTGAAAAATAAAACATATCTACATATAATCGATTATTACCGCTAATACAAATGAAACTACAAACTAATGTTACATGTCGTAAAACTACCATTTACGATTATTTGCAAAAACGCCTTACATACGAGGGTGGATTGATAAGTTTCCGGCCTAACCAAGAGATGACGCCACTAGGCCTACCTTGAGGTGACATTCTATAGTACCATCCTTGGATAGCTTGTAGCTATAGTTTCAGCCCGATCTCCTTGCTAGTGTAGGTTTGACAGCACGCTGAACAAGACGCCTCTGTGGTTTTCGTAAAAATGGAAAAGCAGGAAAATCGTGCTGTCATCAAATACTTTTATTTGAAGGGGTTAACGCCGAAGGAAATTAAAAAAGAGATGGACTCAACACTGGGGACATCCTCCCCGTCATATTCAACCGTTAAGCAGTGGGTTTCCGAGTTTAAAAAGGGTCGTGTGAGCACCTCTGATGGGCCTCGCTCAGGACGCCCCGTTGAGGTCACAACTCCAGATATGATCGAAAAAATTCATCAAATAGTGCTGGGAGACCGCAGATTGAAAGTGCGTGAGATAGCTGAGACCTGTAAGATGTCATATGAACGTGTGCAACATATTTTGCACCAACATTTGCATATGGAAAAGCTCTGTGCAAGATGGGTGCCGCGTTTGCTAACAGTCGACCAAAAATTGATTCGAAAAAACATTTCTACCGCAAATTTGTCATTGTATAAGCGTAATCCAAGCGAATTTTTGCGTCGATTCGTAACCGTTGACGAAACGTGGGTCCACCACTACACTCCTGAAACCAAAGAACAGTCTAAACAGTGGATTGGACCAGGGGAACCAACTCCAAAGAAGGCAAAAACAATTTTTTCGGCGAACAAGGTTATGGCTACTGTTTTTTGGGATGCAAGAGGTATTATATACATTGATTACCTTGCAAAGGGTAATACTATCACTGGTCAATACTACGCAGACTTATTGCAACGTTTGAGCCACGAGGTGAAAATTAAACGACCTCATCTGGCGAAGAAAAAAATCTTGTTTCATCACGATAACGCACCAGCGCACACGTCAATCGTTGCGACGGCTAAAATCAACGATCTAAAGTTTGAATTGATGCCGCACCCTCCTTACTCTCCAGACCTAGCCCCGAGTGACTATTTTCTGTTCCCTAATCTCAAAAAATGGCTTGGCGGTAAGAGATTTGCGGACAATGAAGAAGTAATCGAAGCTGTAAATGGTTATTTTGAGGAGCTTGACGAATCAGTCTATAGAGATGGCATTAATAGACTGGAACACCGCTATGAGAAATGTATCAGCCTTGGAGGAGATTATGTTGAGAAATAAAAAAAAAAAATTTTTAAAAACCTTGTTTTTCTTGGTCAGGCCGGAAACTTATCAATCCACCCTCGTATATCAACCACGACGCCCATCTCATACTCATGAAAACTACTCTGAACTACTTCTGAGCAAGTATTCAGCGATGAGTTGCCCTTCAGTTGTCTTAGCGACGTTGTCCTTATTCATTTTTAAAACGGGCTCATGGGGCAGGCGATGACTTTGATTATTGATTTCGACATGTGGTACCACCTCAATGACCCCTTTTGAGAGTCACTGCTTCAAAAAGTTCAAGTAATAATTAAGAATATTCTGTTTTTTAATATTTTTAGTAACTTTATCAAGTCGCTGTCGTGCGATATCGTAAATAGCAGGCAAAGGTGAATCACCATGTGTTTATCCCGCTAGTCAATTTTACCGTTTTCAAAATTAACTTTTTTGTCTGCTCATCTTCTTCTGACTTATTCAGCTTTTCAGTTAGATCAGTGATTCCAGTTGCATCGAGTCGCCATAGATCCAATAGATCGCCGTCTTGCGTTATGCATTGATGTAATCATTAGCGCAGTATTAACTCTATTTCGTCTTCGTAGTAATTTACCTAGAACTGTCCAGCCGAGATGTGTTTCTAAAGCTATTAAACTATTCTTTAATTCTACGTTCCGATGCGGTATCCATTATAACGTGAACAATTTTTTCCTTAAACTCCCAATAGGCAACGACGCGTAAGGTTTGTAAGCATAACTTAGGCGCTCCGACTAGAGTTGTTAAGTTATTCTCTATTTGTTTATTGTTATTCTCTACTGGCAAAGTTTCTGCATTATTGTCATTTTCTTTGTTTTCCATATAGACGCACTTCAAAAGAATACTACTTCTACCACACTAACTACAATTCAATTTCGCTTTACAATCTCCTGAGATATAATTACGACGTAAGCATATAAAACAGCAATTATCTTTTTTCATGTTTGTACGATGCATATGTAAATCTAATTTCCGCGTTTTAAAACAATTCATGCTATTATCTCTTCACGTTTACAAAATATATAGAAAAGTTTCACCTTATTGTCTTTATTAGATGTAAGCAGCATCCTTCCAGTTGCTGGAGGAGATACAACGCCAAACTATTTGACGTGGAGCCTCCGCCACTGCCGTCGGACAGAGTCGTAAAGTGGGGGTGATCAAACTTACTGGGGTTGATCTGCTTTTTTTTCGTTTCCGTTTAGTTTTTCCTCTGAAGGGGGATAGTATCGGATTTGCTGAAGCGCCTACCGACTAAAATTGATTAAAACCCTCCCTTCCTTTACGGCGATGACATCGCCCTCATAAATTCTACCATTTTCTGCTCCTAAATTAGTAACTAAGATGAAAACTCCATTAACGAGGTCCAGTCGGAAGCAATTATGTTCTCCCGTTGAAAACCTCAAACAACTACCCCATCAAATGGAGCAACTCCGTTACTTACCTCGGCGTCGTCTTCGACAGAACACTGACATGGCGAAATCACATCTTTGATCCTATAACCCCTTTTGAATGATTAAACAACAAACAACACACATCCATGAGATTTAGACCATTGTTTAACATTCGGCAGGGCGCCGGATGGATTCCGGGTCCGCCTACATTGACCCAAGTTTTTCTGTGGTTTCCTCGGATCACTTAAGCGAACGCTAGGGCAGTAATATTCCACAGATAATCCTTCATTCTCTTCTGTCTTCATTTCGTCCGTATCTATTTTCCCACCCTAACCACCACCCAGCCATTCTTACTATTCTTGAAAGGAGGCTGAATAGGGTCTTTCGCCCTACCTTCCAGCGTAGTTCGGAGGGGCTGCCCACTCACCAGCATTGGTGGATGGATGAATGAAGTGAATCAGTGCCTTAGGAAAAAATTAGTAATATGTGGTCGATTAGTTGCAAAATTATTCCACTATAAATGAATAATTAAATTAGCCGGGTTAGATGTACTGCAATTTAATCGGAAGCAGTGCCTCAAGAGAGGGGCGAAATACCCTCCATGGGCTCTATAGATATTTTTAAAATCAATCAAGTAAAACATGTTGCATTTTTATCTTTTGTCTAATCAGTCATCTTTCAGTTCAAGGTACGATTTTTATTCGTTACCTGTCAATGTAGTTCGTTATCTGTAATCTGTAATTGTTAAATGTGTTTGTTTAAGTGTTTTGTTTGCGAGATATTGTTCCTTAGGATACGTTAAATAAATAATTAAAAAGCACGAGTGGAGTTATTGATCACCACGCTTTTATGTAATTCAAAAAAGTGACTCTTCAATTAATTGAGTTCGTCAAACTACGCTGATAACAATATATCTAATTAAAAAATACAAAAGAGACACCCAAATTATCATCAAATTGATTATTGTGGACACGTATTTCGCTTACTTCTTAATGGCACATCATCATAATTTTTTTTAGTTGTGGAGTAACTTTGAAACCTCTGCAATATCATAAATGAGTATACAGGGTGTGACATTTATAACCAATATTTTGACCACAGGTTCCTAGTGACATTTGAAACATAAAACAATTTTGATGTCGGCCCTGGCTAGCTACAAATAGTTCCAGTGTGCCGATGATAACGGAAAGCGAAGATAAAAAATCCTTATCGAAACAAAATTTGTGAACCGATTTGTAAAACCAAAATCATTGTTTATTAACAACTACTTGACCAAAGCGGTTTTGGAACAAATAATTTTATTCTTGTAAGATAAACGACTTCAAATATTCAAAATAACTTTCACTTTATTACTTTTATTAATAGGTCACTTAAAAATTAGCTGAAAAAGATACCAAAACAAAACTGAATCTTACCCAGGGTTTCTAAAAGTTTTGAGAAAAGTATTTAGATGAAGAATATCTGCAAATTATCCAAAACTTTTGATTAGAATTGTTGCTAAATTGCGTCTAAAGACACCCGAAATTGATTTTTCGAGGATAACAAAAAAACTATAAATTTTATAGGAAATATTTAAATGTAAAATTTTCAGGATTTACAATTAACAAAACGATTTGTGGTCGATATCAGTTATTCGTGGTCACATCTTATTAAGGCTTCGTCACTCCGAAAACCCCGCTTCCAGTTATTTTATTACTAGTCTATTTATGACGCCAAATATTATGACAATATACCTATTTTGCTTCTTATAAATAGATTTCATTTTACTATTTCATTTGTGATTATCTTATTTTTTTGGTATTAAATAAATATTTTACTTAGAATGTCGATGTCATTGAAAACTAAAGTAGAAACAAGTTTCGAAATATCCTTTGCAAATTATATCAAAGTATGTTCTGTCAATACAAATGCGCATGACTTTGTTGTCTTTTTTAATTCGGTCCAGATATTCGTCGACAGGGCAACAAGGGCGCCTGAGCGCGCATCAGCCTGATCAATGCACCACCTTTCTAGAGGCGAATAAGATTTAGTTGTCCCGGTAATTCCACCGTCTAATAAATCGTGATAAGTAACTTTTAGATCTCCGGCTGATGAAATTTATAAAAAACTGTGTTTACTTTGAAATAAATGTTTGTCTCCCAACAACAAAGCTTTAAAATCCCATTTTCCGTAATGTCCTCAGTTTTTTAAAAATACTATTGAATAATAAAAAAAAATAATTAAAGGCTGTATCATTTCTTGGCATAAACGTAATTAGAGCCAATAGGTACATTATAAAAAAATGGTTGATACAAAAGACGAAAATGCTTATTCGGATGATTATCTTCCTATACCAATCCAAATATTTTTGTGGAAACAAACTAGGTACAAACATGTTGAAGATTTTAAATTGCTTTTTATATAAAAGTGGATGTTTTCAGCCCCTTCGTAAAACCCAAACTTGGTAAACTGCATGAGGCTTCATGTATGGTAAGTTTGCTGTTATAAAAACAAAATAAGAATCGATGAAATTTACATGAATTTTAATGTTTCTATTGTTTGTAAGTGTCTATATGATAAAAACCTGCAAATATTTAAAACTTAAGTGTTTGTGAATATTACTTTTACTTAATAGAAGCCACCGAAGCAAAAAATTTTTGTAAAAGTGTATTTAATCCATTGTGTATGTGTCAATAGGTACTTAATATTTAAAAACAATAGCAATCTTCTCTAATAGTTGGTAGAAAAGTGAATTATAATTATTAGGGATTATTTTATAAATGTCACAAAACAGTAAAAACAATTTCTTCCTATCATTATTTTCCATTTTATCTACACAATGAGGTTAAAATGGAATTCAATATCTCGGTCTTTAAAATAGGAGAGGATTTGCCTTTATGAGTACTGACAGCAGACAAAGTTTTCGTCAATGTAATCTGTTCTACAATAAACTTCGTCCATCCGCTTATGGAAAGTCAAAAATTCAATTCATCCATCTTCGGCTTTTGTTGCTACACTAAATTTATGTTTTTGTCTCCAATAGCTTCAATGACATTGTTTTTATGAGTACTCGTTACGGTTCCTTCATAAATATAAGTCGTTGAAAGTATTTCTTTAAAGTACTTCATTTAATCCTAAAAATATAATATTAAGTAAATATATGTGCCCCTTCCAAGGTCTTGGATGCGCGCTGGCAAAATCGTAGGTAGGAAGAAATGAGCTCATTATGCTCTCGACCATTGTTCATTAAACATACTTTTTCGTACAGTACCTGCCAAAAGTTTTGTTCAATCATGAATAGTAGTGTAAGCGTTGAAGCCTTTAATATGTCTTCAAATATTNTTTTAGGAACTAAAGAAAGCTTGTAAGGTATCTATCATCATTTCTATAATAATGTTGCCATAGTTAATATAACTATTTTTAATTATTTAAGCTTTTCGAAAAAATCATTGTTCAAAATATATTATCCGGATTAGAACCGAATTTAAACTTATCGTTAAAAGCTCTACCCAGATGGAAACTCATAAAGGCTGCACTACCTCATGTAATGCATTCTACAGCTGCTATGCTTCATAACAGGTAGGATTTATATAAATGGCAAATAAAATAATTCTTTTATTTTCGTTTATAAAAATTTACAAGCCTTTATTTATTATGCTTGCTCCATCATTTTATACAATATATACACTACCTCGTATATTGAACCGATTAAATCTAGATCACATACAAGGAATTAGACGTGGATCGAGAGTTTCGTCAGAGAGAGCGGTGGTAAAACTTTTGAGGTTATTACACTCATTGTCCTCGCCTATGTGGAATTAGATTTTTCAGAGATTTTTATTTGATAAAAGATATACGACTTGACTTAACGTACTCGTACATTATTATACATGCCTATTATTACATAATATCCATAAATTATTATTTAGGCCACACGTACAAAGTTAGTAAGTACATCTAAATTGTTTATTTAAAACTGTATGTAAATACACCTAGTTGGTTAATAGGTCAATTAGCGACCGTTTAAATAGTGAAATCAATAATAATAATCAATGATGGTTGAGAGTCAAGAAGTTGAGTGTTGAATCCAAAATCACGTAAATGCAGGGTGGTGAGACGGCTTACCGTCTCCATTCACCCTGTAATAGCTCCCTGCCATTTCTACGTTCCTCAATTATCTAATTAGGCTATTGGTATGTTTGGCATGTAGGGCTGGAAGGATTCATTGGTTCAATTTCCATATAAAGCTTTTCCTGACTTCTGACGTTCCCTTTTTTTCGACGATGTGGAAATTATTGATTTCAAAAGGCGTCTAATTATTTGCTTATTGTGCTCTGTGTTGTATAATTATTTGGTCACCAAATCATCGAAACAATGGGAACATAGAACGCGAAGGAGTTAGTAAAAGACTTATATGGAAATTGAACTATTGAACCCTTCCAGCTCTACCTACTAAAACTTGTGACAGTATCTACTCCATATGGTCAACCAAGTGATAATATGGTGTCTTAAAAAATGTTCACGAAGAATAAGAAGCGCCTCCGGTATGGATTTCGTAATCGTCAGGTTTTGGACGATGTTTTATTATTTAAATAAAAGAGTAATTTGCCTGCGCAAAGCAATCTTCGTAGGACGCGTTGGGAACAAGTCATCGAAGAAGACCAAGGGTTGGTTATATTCGGGAATTGTCAAGTGTAAGCGGCACTGGAGTTGGGTTATCCATGTAAATCCTAAACCGGAGGCTACGAGTACTAAGTATTACTAGGACCTGCGATATTCTTCCCAAAATAGAAGATATAAAAGAGGTTTGGTTGGTACTCGAGTTCCGAAAATTCCCTTCGCCATGGTATGTGTAGATGAAGATGATGATGTAGTAAAGTGGAAGAGTCGTTTCATTAATGAATATGGTTGGTCACAAAAGGGGAGGTCAAAATGGTATGATTATTTCATTTCACAACAAGTAAATTCGTTCATTATGTCCGGTGCCTCCACCACGTCATAAAGCGACGAATTTTATATATTTATATCTAATATTGAAAATGGATTATTTTCAGTTTAGAATGACTAGCCAACAATTCAACTATAGTTAATTAGTAACTCAATGGTAATAAAAATCACAGCCTACCTTATTAGATAATTGGGGAACGTAAAAATGACAGAAATATTACAGGGTGAGTGAAGACGTTAAACCGCTTCACCACCCCGTATCTTTGGAATTATGAAATACAACTAACAAAAATTCGTAATTTCTATGTATATAAATTCAAAATGTAAAATAAGTGGTCTGTATTCTGTCGAAATTGCCAGACGCGGATCGCGATTTCGATCTTTTTGGATCTCATCAGCGAGTCGCAGGCAGCTCCGACAGAGCACAAACCAACTTTTACCTGCTGTCTTAACAGTGCGTTTTAGAAAATACTACAAATGGCGCAGTAAACGCCATCTGTAGCACGATGCTACATTTTAGGATTACGTATGTTCCAACAAGGTCCACTTGTGTGAATATCTACTTGCTGAAAACGAATCCCGGCGTAGCCAACCTCAACGTGATAGGCACGTTAGCTTCATCGAATAAAATAATTCGAAGTGGTCTGTATTCTGTCGAAACTGCCAGACGCGGATCGCGATTTCGATCTTTTTGGATCTCATCAGCGCGTCGCAGGCAGTAGATATTCACACAAGTGGACCTTGTTGGAGCATACATAATCCTAAAATGTAGCATCGTGCTACAGATGGCGTTTACTGCGCCATTCGTAGTATTTTCAAAATGTAAAGTTTGTCGTAAATTATCAACTGAAAATTAATCATGTTTAATCTCTATTTAGAAATAAAACAAAACAAGTACAAGATTTTACAGTCGTTCAATTTTATGTTAAAATAATCACTTAATCAAAAACATTATTTTCTGCACTTCATTACATTTAAACTTGACGGCGATTACAAATAAAAGGTTTTGTATGCCATATTTAAAACACAAGTCTCAATTTTAGAATGAAAGATGGAAATATTCAAACCTTAGGAGCTGTAGAAACTAAACTCCTTTATACTTTACACTGGATAATATTGGATGCTGTTGAGGAATGTGCAGATGCTGATTATGAAAAGGGAATATATTACGCATCCCCATTTTATTACCTTTTCTCTATACCTACGATAACGGTACGATTTATACGCTCAGTGCCGAAACTAGGGAAATATATGTAGGCATAATGTTCGAAGGGCGCTCCTGTAGTAATGAAAAAGAAAATGGTCTGAAAGGTTGATATTCAGCTATTTGTGTTTAACACAATTTAAAAGATTACATATCATTTTCAAAGGTGAAACTCGCAAACCTATCTTAAGCTAATCTGCGCATTTCCCTAAAACTAGAACAACCCACATTTTTATGTATTTACGAACAGTAATTTAATCTAGGTCTACCTGTACCCTCCCGCTTCTGCCTCTAATATGTCTCTGACTAGACCTTGGGAAGGTGTCCTACTAACCTATCACGCTTATTTCTTATTGACTTCCATAGAGTTCTCTGTTCTTCTATTCATTCTAATACCTCTTCATTTCTAGCCTTCTCTCTCCACGGTATCCTCATCATTCGTCTGTAACACCACCTTTCGAACGCTTCTAACCTTTTCTTTTCCGCAGCAGCCACCGTCCATGTCTCGTAAGTGTACAACGTTGCGCTCCAAACATACATCTTTAGCAACCTTTTTCGAATTTCTAAATTAATCGTAGAAAAAGAAAAATATTTTAAATGCTTTCAAAATAGTTGTAATTTCTGGTGAAACGTGGGCTCTCTGGAGCGGTGGTAAATTCAAATTATGTGATAAAAGGACATAACCTTGCTAATAGATTTAATAACGAAAATCTAGCCTAAAATCCTCCATACCTTCCTGCTCTATTAACACTATTGTCACATGGTCATCTTCAAATATTCTCAATATTGAGCTTATCACATGAGTTTTTTTCTCATAATAGTCGCTAAACTGCAGCCAGTTGTTTCAGTCCTCAATACGATTATTAAACCGATTAGTCAAAAGTAAATGACCATTCTCCTCGTAATAAACCAGGTTCACAGTATTTTGCAAAGTCTGTACAAAAGTTACTTTGAAAAATGTCTGCTATTATAATCACTGGATAGCTAACTGGAATGATGAAATTATCTCTTTTTTCAAAGCAATGGAAGAACTATTGTATTCCCAGTTTTTGGGATTATTACGTACAATTAATGACACACATCTGAAGTTGCTTCTTTCTTCCCACAATAACTACATATGGTGACTTGATCATTGCATAAAACTTCTGCCAACTCTTACTATTTCTTCCATCTTTGTGGTACCTATCTATCTGATTTAATATTTGTGGCATTTTTTCGTTTAAGATGTTACCTGCTGCTATTGGTATTAATTATTACATCTGATCTTACACGAGCGTGAGTTACTGACAGTTATGATCCCGATCTCCATTTTATACACATCCAAGCAAAATCAAAAGACAAAAGGTATTTGCTGACGATATTTCGATACCAAAAGCACTATTAGGCGCCAGAATAGTCTGCCTATAACAAGTTTCGGCACTGCATACGTTTCCAATAACATTTTTATATTACCATTAATTTCTCAAATTAATTTTAGCTCTTCATCTACTTATTTGCTCCTATTTGTAATAATTTAAAAGAGTCAGACTTCCAAACGTTTAGATTAGAAAATGGCCTTAAAATTTGGCAAGGCCTTTGGGAGTACAGACATCCCGACGTTCCTTGTTTTACAGCACAGTGCAAACCAAAATTGAAGGGATTTATGGGAAGGAGCACTAGGAGACCCTACACACATGGCGACGTGTTTTTGGGGAGTAAGTTGAAGAAACTGCTAGATTGAAATTAACTGTAAGGTACACTTCTTTTACTTTCTTTTCAAGAAAAACCCAATGCTGCAAAGCAAGATGCTCAAGTTCCTTCCGCTTGTCATCAGACCAGTGATGATACCCGAGGTCACGAGAGCCCCCCCAGTCGAGTATTTAGCCAGTCGTCTTCAGATCTTCAAAGTATCACTTGTTCTTCTACATCTGTTACCAGTGGAAATACAGTTACTGTTACAGCGACAATCACTACTAAACCTTTGGATGACGATGTAAGAATCCATTAATATTAATATTTAACTTACAATTAGCTAAGAAACAACAAATCAACTCCTCCAATTTCTGAAAGTTGTAATCTGAAAATAATTTGATCTCAATGAGCTCCTGAATGTTATTATAGTTATAAATGTTTTGCCGGATATTAGTGTGGATTTCAAGTATATATCAAAATACAAAAGTACAGAGAACTAGTTTGGATATCAGTCAAATAGTATCAAAGTTAAGCAAAGTTCGCTTTGGCCACTTCTTGGATAGGTGACAAACTCTACACTGGGAAAAATAATTGAATATTACATTGTATTATTACTTTTCAAAGTGTAAACTCACGTTAAAGAGAATGAAAATTTACGTCTAACAGCAAATACACAATAATGTTAAGTTTCCGCGAATTCAGGTGAATTTACTATAAATGTCACAAATGCATATAAATAATTAATTTCATGTCGAAATCTTAGACCGAAATATACGTTGAATGAAATGTTACACCTAAATTATAACAAATCCTACATTGAAGGGTAAAATTTACGCTCTCTTCTGTGGACTGAGCATAGGAATATTGCGCAGAAGTTAGAAATGAAGCCAGAATGAATAGCAGTTATGTGAGTGTTGTTTTCTCCAGGTTTTCTTGAAAAAATTAGTAGGTATTCCACATTTTTTATTATAACGGAATCTATCTATATTTATCTACATACAATATCAGTATAATGTACAAGTTTATTGAGTGGAACTCTTATAGAGATATTCTATGAAGACCCAGAAAGACCTAGAAAATATAGAAATTCTAAATCTAAAACGGCCGTTATTTGGTTTTTGAAAAACGTTGTCAAATTATGTCCTTAGTGATTTCACACAAAAATGAAGGAACATTAGAATTTCTTTGCAAAATGTTAACATTAGAAAGCTAAACATCCATTACAGTAACATTTCTCTGAACCAGGAATGGATAGTGAAATTAGGGATTACAGTGGTTGTTATCCTCAACTGGAAAGAACATTGTAACAGCATAATATCCAGACTTTTGTTGATATGCTTTGTCGCGGTTTTAACCAAAATTTTTGGTAGCAATCTTCTTTGGCAAAGTTTTCATGCATTCGAGGGGATAGAAGCGTTGAAGAACTCTCAGCAGTCGTCATCTGGTCGGGTCCACATTGACCAGGCGTACCTTCTTCTCTTTACCTATAAAGTTCTATTACGCGACCGATTAATCAGTCTATACGCTTATCCGTATCGTTACTGATCAGAACAATTTCTTCCAATTTTATACCATGACATGGTTTTGATTCTGAAAATATCTGTAATTATCCCAAATATTTGGCCCAAAACCGTTTGGGCGTCATCGCGCAATTTCTGTTTATAGCGTAATTTTCGACAAAATAACGATCTGTCGTAATCCAGAATACCGTATTTTATCTGTTCAGGCGAAAACATTGAGGGAGTGAGCGGAACCAGATCTCTGAGATCGTTTGATACATAAATGAGAGGTCGTTTATTTATGATTATTTCGCAATCGCAAATAATGGTAAATAGGTCTTCATAATTTAAACAGGCATATCCCAAAATTTTTCGTAACAGTTCTTTAAGAATACGAACCAAGCGCTTCCAGGATCCACCCCACTAAGGCGTACTGCGAGGGTAATACGTTGCGCAACCGAACTTCGGTTGATGACTTTCTAGGCCAATTGTGATTTTCCTGTCCCTACGAAGTTGATGCCATATCAATATTCTACTTCGAAAACTGCATCGTTACCTTCTTATTTAGCTTTTTTTAATATTAAATCAAATGACAGATATTAAATGATTGTGATATTACTATAATATTATAAATGCTTTGATAGGTCTATCACTACATCAATATAATTTTACCTATGGTAAAGATGTATTATACGCCAGGACAAACAAAATTTCTTGTGTTAAGTTTTCTAATTCTATTAGAAATTAGAAGTTTTTGTTATGTTCTTGGAACAAGCTCTTTGTTACTTTCTTAAAATAAGTCTTATTCTCTTTATCAACCGGGTACACTTGGATCTCTACCTACTTAGACCCTAATGCGTATATTATGTTATCACTGAAAATTTGTATCTCATGCAAAAATTGGAATGTAAAATTTTCTACTACTTATTTTTAAATAAATAATTTCATGAATTATCAATACATCTTGTGTTCACTTCAACATAATTTTGAAAAAATAAAAAATAAAGGAAAACTAAACCGAAGTTCTAAAGTCGTACCGGTGCGAATTACGATTTGTAAGAAGGTACTATATGAGCGCATGAACGAGTTTACAGACATCGAATTTTGACAATTTTATAAGAAGGAATAATACTACTGATCGTTCAGTTGTCGAAAATCGATCGCTTAGAAAGGGGTATAAAATTTTTTCTTCACGTATTAGAAATAATCTCTAAACTGTCTGTTTTCATCATATGTTGCCATAATTTTCATATTAAAAAGTATATGCCTACCATGCACATATTACATTATCGTGGGTCAAAACAAAACAATATAGCATAATACTTCTGTTTTTAACCAGTAGATGGTGGTAGATGTTCTTAAATGTATTGTCAAACAATTTTAGTGTTCCTACTAAAATAAATCTATTGAAACAGAGTTTTCAATTCAGTTTAATACAGATAAATAGTAATTTGTTTCAATATGTATCTGTTTCAAGCATCAACTAACACTATAAGACGCCAAGCCTCCCTCTTACGGAGGCAACAGAGATTATGGCACTTAAATAGTTTAAAAATGTTACTTTACATCTCTCATTATGTCCCAAATTCGGATATGACACCTTAATAATAAGATCAAAGTCTAGAGGCTCAGAAATAATGGAGCTTGTAACCATGAAACACTAAATTAGGGTCTTTTGTATTTATTAAGACGACAATGCTGTATACCTATACACAATTTGTAGTGTGCAGAGACCTGAAAGATATTCCACATTATTCAAAAATTATGATGATGTGCTAGTTGTTATTCCCAAATCTAGAAAATATAGTCTCCTTTGTTACTGTGTATGTTGGGTGCCTACATAGGGGCCACATGACCTTGACGTTGGCGGGGAGGCTTAACCGAAGGCAACAACAAGTTGTTGTGCCGACGGGACAAAGAAGTGGCCCACCACCATCCAGATTGGTGGTCTGGATGGATTTCTATACACCACAAGTAGTATGACGAGGGTTAAAACAGATTATATACCCCAGGCGGGCAGTGGCAGTAGCTAAAATCCTGCCGCCGATTCCGACCGGGAGAAAAACCCGGTGGTCGGCGCCGGCCTCATGGATTCTGGGAGAGACCAAACAACCGTCCATGCAGCGCAACGGGACACGGAGAGGGACCACTTGCTCTCCGCGTCACGTATGACGACAAGTGAGAATGGAAGATTGGGAGGACCGTCTGGCTCTGAGAGTAACCTGAGCTTGAAGAGCGTGGGTAACGGCTATAGGAGCTGCGACAGTGTCAGCACGGACCCCCTTGGAACGGCGGAACTAGACCCGAGGAAGGAAGGGGACAGGGCCTTCGCGTACCTCCAAGAGACCCTTCAGGAACTGGAGGACTTCGTAAAGGATAAGAACAATATCCACAAGAAGGTGAAGGAGCTGGTGTACAGGGCCATGCGACGCGTGGAGAGATGTGAAACATTCCGGAAGATGGAAGCACACCAAGGGCGGGGGACGTCGGAGACATCGCGGGATGGTAGTACTCAGACTGCCGTGGTCTCTTATCACCAATCCCAGACCCAGAAGAAGCAACGGGGAAAACCAGGACCTCGAAAGAACCCTGAACCGAGGAAGAGGCCAAGGAGGGATCCGACAGAGCCTGTGCAGGTGAGAAGCGTCGAGGAGTCGGAGTCTGCCCCTACCCAGACCATGAAAGAGGCGCACCAGCATAGCGACATGGACTAGGCAACAGTCGTTAGCAGAGGTAAGGCAAAGAAGAAAAAGAACGGAGATGACGTGCCGCAGTCGCAACAGCGACAAACGAGGAGCAAGCAGGAAGGGAGGAAGGGCCCCACACGCACCGACAAGTCGAGCCCGCCCGCCCTGATGCCATTGTCATCAAGACACTCGATAAGGAGGCTCTGCCATATGACAAGCTCATAGCAAGCCTGAGGCGCACATCCGATGAGGGACTCAGGGCGATCGGCAGCGAGGTGACGAGGACGAGACGCTCGTTCCGAACTGGAGAGCTGCTTCTGAAGCTGAAGGGAGTCGGTGGAAGGAACCCGGAGCTGCTGAAGATAATCGCAACTAGGCTTGAAGGTAAGGCCGAAGTCCAGCTGCTGACCAACAGGGAGGCCCTAATAATCAAGGATCTGGATGAGGTCACCACCTAGGAAGAGGTGGCCGAGGCCGTTACGGCAGTGGTCGGACCGGGTTTGTTGGCACCCACAGACGTGAAGCTGAGGGCAGCATACGGCGGAAGCCAGGCAGCCTACCTATCGCTCTCGAGGAAAGCAACGAGGAATCTGCTGCACCACGGAAAGCACAGAATAGGCTGGGTGAACTGCAGGGTTTGACCGCGTGAAACCCCTTTGAGATGTTACCGCTGTCTGGAATGTGGACACATTGCAAGGGACTGTAAGAGTGTGATTGACAGGTCTAAAGTATGCTTTCGATGCGGGTTGGAAGGACACAAGCTCAAGGATTGCACGGAGGAGAAGGGAAAAGTAACCCAGAAGGAAAAGACATCTGATAGTCATGGCTAGGGTCCTCCAGATCAATTTCAACCACTGCCAGGCTGCCCAAGATCTTCTACCGCAGCTGATCAAGGAAGAGAGAGTCGACATCGCCATCATCAGCAAACAATACCGGGACCTCGGTGGACCGGTGACGCCACTGGGAGAGCGGTCATCTAGGTATATGGAAACCTCCACATATCAGTACGAATGCCCCTACCCCTCCCCAAGTTTACCTGGATTGAAGTGGCCGAAGTACGCTTATATAGCTGCTACTTACTGCCCAGCGACAACATCGAGGAGTTTTTTGCCACGCTGGAAATTATCGTTGACAGCGCCCGAACGTCTCAACTGCCGGTCGTAAACGGCGGATACTTCAACGCCTTGGCCGTGGAGTGGGGCAGCGTGGCGACAAACGGCCGTGGAAAAGCCCTTCTGGATGCCTTCGCGCCGCTGGAATTGGAGATTGCCAACGAGGGAACAACTTCAACCTATAGTAAGGCGGCTAGGACATCTATAATCGATGTGACCTTCGTCGACCCAAGAGTGATGGGGCAAGGCCTAAACTGGAAGCTGTGCGAGCGATATAAGGGGAGCGACCATCAGGCCCTCGTATACAATCTGCAGTTGACCAGGAAGCGGACAGGAACAGCGGGGACAGAAAGAATGAGAAGGAAATGGTCACCAAAACTTTTGACCCAGACCAGTTCCTCTCCTCCTTGAATGGTGTCACCCTTGAGGGAACCTCGGAAGACAAGGCTCAAGTTCTCATCCATAGGCTCGAAGCTGCCTGCGACGCATCAATGGAGAAGAAGGGGCGACCACATGGCCGACTACCAACACTTTGGTGGAACGAGGACATAGCGCAAATAAGACGCGAATGTCACAGAGCGCGTAGACTCAGCCAGAGAACCAGGAATACACCCAATTACGAGGATTTAGACAAGGCCTACGAAGCAAGGAGGAACGAGCTCAAAAAGGCTATCAAGCTGGCGAAACGTAAGTGTTGGAAGGACCTCTGCGAGGAGGTGGACCGCGATCCCTGGGGCAAGCCATATAAGGCGGTTATGACCAGGATCAAACCGGCAGGCGCAACATCGCCAACCTGCCCGATTTTCCTGGGCAAGGTGGTCCAACATCTCTTTCCGAAGCACCAGCTGCGAGCGACTGACACAGGACTTGCGACGTCTAGTGAGGAGGATAATCTGGACCCTCCAGCCATAAGTATAGAGGAACTATAGAGAGCTATCCAAAGAATCTCGGTAAGAAAAGCACCGGGCCCTGATGGGATACCTGGCCTTGTAATGAAGACGTCAGTGCGAAATGCTCTCGAGTTGTTCAAAACAACATTTGACGCGTGCCTTAGAGAGGGCTGTTTCCCGACTAGGTGGAAAGTGCAGAGGCTCGTCCTACTTCCGAAGGGCAACAAGCCGCCGGAGAACCCGTCTTCCTACCGGCCACTTTGTATACTAGACATAGCCGGAAAGGTGTTGGAACGAAACGGATAGTCGCGGACAGGCTGGAGTCAGCTGTGGAACAGGCAGGTGGCCTATCGGACTGCCAATTCGGATTCCGGAGAGGCCGTTCGACCATAGACGCCATAGAACGGGTCGTCGCTAGGGCCTCGGACGCCGTCAGCGGTACTAGACAGACGAAGGAAATGTGTGCTATTATTACACTGGACATCAGGAATGCCTTCAACTCAGCTAGGTGGGATAGCATCATGCGATCTTTAGAGGAGTTTCGTGTGCCGCTGTTCCTGCGGAGAGTGGTTTCTAGCTACCTGACGGACCGGTTCCTGCACTACGACACGGACGGCGGCATGCTCTGGAACATAGTTTATGACGGCCTGCTGAGACTGAAACTTCCGAAAGGGGTAACAATGGTGGCGTTCGTGGACGACGTGGCGCTGATAGTGGTCGCCAAGAACACCGGTGAGGTGCAATAATAGGGCAGTAAAAGTAGCTGCTGATTGGCTGGTAAGCCATGGCCTTGCACTTGCAGCTAAGAAAACGGAAGCGTTGCTCGTCGCCCGCACAAAGAGGAGGACGTACGCAAGCTTCATGGTGGAGGGAATGGAAATTGTCTCGAACGACACCATCAGGTACTTGGGAGTCATTCTGGACGCGCGGCTCTCTTTCAGACAGCATCTCCTGAACGCAGGCTTGAAGGCGTTGAGGGTGGCCAGGGCGCTGGCGGGCATCATGCCCAACATTGGTGGACCGAAGCAACCGCGGCTGTTGCTCCTTGCCTCGGTGGTCAGTTCCGTAGTCTTTTACAGGGGTTTCCCATCTGGTCCCACGCACTGCAGAGGAACTTGTCCTACGGTACCACATGTCAGCGGGCCGTACCGTGTCAGACATAGCAATTTCGGTGGTGTCAGGTACCCCACCAGTGGATATTCTGGCCGCTAAAATAGCGGAAGCACACAGAAGAAGACGACGCATAGCGGAACATGAAGACGACCAAAGCGGACCCGACCGTGGAGGATTGACAAGAAGAAGTATGGAATCATGCCAGAGACGATGGGATGTATCCGAAAATGGTCGCTGGACCCATCGGATCATACCAGACATTGACAAGTGGGTAAACAGAAGACACGGCTATGTCACCTTCCAGCTTACACAGGTACTGACTGGCCATGGATGTTTTCGAAGTTTCCTGAGGCGAATAGGAGTGTACGAGAGCCCGGAGTGTCCGGCGTGCAGTGGTGTCGTTGAGGATGTGGAACACGTCCTCTACCGCGGTCCTCGCTTCATCGACGAGAGGAGGCGCTTTGAGGCAGTATGGGGGGGCCCGTATACCCCAGAGGGTTTCGGGGCTTGCCTTCTTGACTCAAAGGAAAGATGGGATGCAGTGGTGACCTTCGCTACTGCGGTTGTGGACAAGCTGAACGACATTAGAAGATCAGAAGAAAGAAGAAGCAGACCAGCGGTAATCGGAGCAGTGCTACATACAACATAGTTATATGAGGAGCTGGCCATAACTGGCAGAGCTGTTCCGTCGAAGTAATGCCTGGCGGCGGATTCCGACGGGGGACAGATGAGACAAGGGGGTGGTTTTTAGTCGGTAAGAATCGCGACAGTACCTTGATTGGAAAGGTCTCTTATGCAAGATTTTCCCCTCCTTTCAGCAAAAAAAACAAAATGTGACAGTATGTTGGCTTACCTTTATGTCACACTTCCCCCTCCTTAAACCGATCGTCCCGTTCTATGATGTTGCCTATATAGGAAGAAAGCCGGTCAAGATGGACGTTCTCCATTCTTGCTACAGGTCTCCTCTGAATTCAATATACAACGTCACTAATGCGTCTAGTAATAGTGTATGGACCGTCCCAAGCTTGTTGTTGTCACTTTCAAAACACAGCTTTGTATGCACAGCTTTATGGATGACTTCTAGTTGTTCTTGTAGTTTGCGCACGTATTTATTTGTAGACGTAAGCAAATAGTACGTTTGGTGGTCCTTGACATAATTTATATCGGTCTCCTCAGTAGCCTTAAATCGTTTTACCATCACGTCAGACTGTGGATGTCGGAAATTTCCTGCTCCAGTCTTCCAATGAAATTGCTCGTGTACCTCCCCTAGAGACATGAATTGATTCACTTCTGAAATTGTTTTCCTCATACAGGTGGAAATGTTCGAGGACTTTAACCACAGCTAGTAGCTTTTGACGGGCGACACAATAATTTTATTCTTCTGCTGAGAGTGTTTTGTATGTACCCGATGATGTTTTCCTTTCCGTCTTGTACTTTAAACAACACATCACCAAGTGTAACACTACTCGCATCAGTATCAACGTTGAAGAGTTTGCTAAACTGGGGGTGTGTCAGTATCAGAGTCCAAAGAGTGTACTCTTCAATTTGTCCAAAAATTTTTGGCATTTACGTCATTCCAACTTCTGTAGATCTGTTCGGGCTATATTGGAAATTCCTCGTATAAATGTTCGGTAATAGAAGAAAATTTCGTGACGATCTTTTGATATGGGCTAACTTCGTACGGCATCTGTTTTGTTATGGTCGGTCATAATTCCTTCCGGTATTATTATATGGCTTAGGTATTTCACTTCTCGTTTAAGCAGGATGCATTTCTTGGGAAATAGCTTCAATATTGCGGCTAACAGTTTCTTAAAGACTTCAGTCACGTTTTGGAGGTGGTAGTCGAAGATCCTTCCTAGTTTAATGATGTCGTCCTAGTAAATCAAACAGATGGATGGATTTCAAAATCCAAAAGGCGTCACATTAAAAGCAGTTTTCTATTTATCCTCCATCTTTATAACGGTATAAGTGACGCCCAACAACTTTGAGATGATTCAATCACCCCTTGTTTATGCAGGTCCTATATAAGGTTATTGACTTCCTCTTGCTTTCTCCTCAGGAACTCTTGTAAGTGTTTGTATGATGGGACTTGCTGTTCCAGTGTTGATGCGGTGGTATGTTAATTTGGTCCTACCGAAGTCTTGATCTGAGAGGGCGAAGACGTGTTGAAAGCGGTTAAGAAGCTTTTCTAATTGCTTGACTTGGTGCTTGTGGAGATGGTTATTAGACCGTTTTACGAGTTTTTTTTAATTTAAAGTTATAGGAAGTGGTGTCGGTTTCGTTTGAGCTCCATCTTCCCAATTACAGTGGTAAATTTCATCTACTGATTCAAATTCTCCCAACTCTCTCACAAATATGTTACAATTAAATAATAACTTTGATAGAGGGTAGCAATGTCTAGGAGCAAGGTAAAATTGAAAATATATTTGAAAAAGTTATACATTTTCGCAAATGGGGATATTATAACCTGAAAATATAGTATTTAAAATTTAATCAGTCTAAAGAAGGTACATCATGGTTCTAAACCAGCCGTAATTTTATAGAATCAATAAAAACAGTGAGAATACCAACGATTATTATTATTTTTAATTATATTTAACATGAATTTGAATCTTCATCAAGTATAGACCGAATCAATTAATCTCATATGATCTTAGACGCCTGCTTAATGAACTATAACTATTCATAATTGTATGTATGTAACTAATGATCAGATTTTGTCTAGCGTTACCAGGGAACATTAGTGACCCTTGCATAATCTTTTTGGACTTACTTAATGTACCTAGGTTTAAATAAGTAACTAAATAAAATAAATATTTACTTACGTTAAATAATAAAATTTTCTAATCTAAATTGTAAACGCAACTAATCGTTTAAGGTTGGCTGGGTATCTTCCCCGAAAGATACCGTATTTCCAGAAACAATTCCCGAAGAAAGTTCTAGTACAGAGGAAGAACATGTAGTTATTTTTCGACTACCTTCATTGCATGAATCGGACAGCTTCTTGAGAGACCCTCTTGTCTACACAGTGAGTACTATTTTTGGTGACATTTCTTTTATGAAAGTAATTTTCTGATTTAGGCAGAAACGAGCTTGTTTCAATTAACGATGACCAAAAATGGTACGGGTAAGGGTGGAATTAAAGTTGAACAGGTCACTGCTGTGTCTGCATCTGACGTCAAACAAGTTAAACCGGCACAGTCTGTTCAAAAAATCAGGTTAGAATATTTTGTTTTTTAATTATAAAATGGAAACAAAGAAAAAAATTAAGAATTAATGTTTTTTCAATGCTAATAATAGCGACTCACGGGCAGTGGCAGCGCGTCCTTAAATGATGCTGATGTACTGCAAAAATTTGCTCCCCTATTTCTTGAAAGTTACTTCTAAATAGGGCTAAGTCAATTTTAAGGTTTTTATGATATAATTATTTATTACTACTTGTATTTATCTCAACTTGTTACCACTCTTAATGATGTGCCGGCTGAAGTATTAATAATCTGTTTTGCAACATGGTAAAATGGCCGCCACGTAAATATATGTTTATTCTACTAGTATGGACTAAATGTAGGGTGTTGTATGTGACTGAATAAAGTAAATTCGAATATTGTAAAAAATTCTTGTTTGTATAGAACAACCGCTTTGCTATAACTTCATTTACTTTCTCTAGCGATGTGTCCCTTCGTCTTGGATGAGTAGGGAGAAAAAAACTCATTATACTCTCGACTCTTGTTCATCAAACATACTTTTTCATACAGTACTTACTTGCCAAAAGTTTTGTTCAATCATGAATAGTAGTGCGAGTCGAAAACAAGCGTTGAAGCGTTTTCAGTAGTAATCGGTACCAATAACAGTACATTTGAACAATGCAATTTTAGTGGATAAAATGGTCAATTTTTCCGTGGAGTACTGTACGGATTATACGCTCCTCATCGGTTAAGAATTTGGCCGAGAGTTGTCTCCTTTCTTTTCTGGCCTAGTGCTGCCCTTTTCTACTTTGTGCCGGTCATACTAAAGGTCACATCGCTACAGAAACTAAACGAACTATGACAGAGCGACGAGCTCAGTTCACCATCTAAACAGCTACTGCATATGCATTGATTTGCACGTAGAACCATAAATCGAAAGCACATAGTAACCTTTTACAGTCTAGGGAACTAACAACTTTTAAAAACACAAAATAAGTATGACTATCTTACGTCCATTGTAACATGCTGACGTCCTTTGAGGTTGTGTTTTCTAATTTTTTTTAGTTAAGTGCGTTAAATTTGTCACTCCTGTCCACTTTCCAAACTTTATTACCACCAAAAAGTAAACAAAAACAAACAAAATAATGCACCTTTTTCTCTATTAAGTTGCCACTTCTATGCGTTCCTGCGACTAACATCTGCAGTGTAAAAAGTGTAAAATTATTTTTTTTTCGATATGATTATTTCAAAAAATCTTTAGGGATGGACTAAAATGTAAATTAAAACCATTGTCACAGTCACATTTCATAAATACTTATAGAAATTAATAATGTAAATATACTTATTTATACAACGAAGTCGCGATATCATCGATGGCTGATGATATTACAAGCCCATCGGATATTTTTAAGATAAGCAGCAGTTTTATTAACATACCTGAAAATAACGATTGTTGAACGTCATTTATTTAAGAATTAACAACTGTTCTAATGATGACCTTTTATATTATTTTAGTTTTCTAATTGTGATTTCATTGTTTTAAGATAGGATTATGACATTATTAGATTTATAAACTGAGGAAAGAAGCATGTAACAAAACTAAACATCAATAGCGACACACCGCAAAGTTAATGTTATGTTTTGTTTATTTTTATTCTAGATTTCTTTGTATACTCCAATTACTTTCCAATTAATAAATAATTAGCAAAACGTTCGTTCCTTGACCGTCTAGAGAAAAGTTAAAAAATTGTGTGCTTTTCGGGCAGAGACGAAGCTAATATAGATGCTGAGTGTAGTAGCCACATTATACGTACATTGTCAGCGTAAAGCATCAAGGCAGCTAGCCAACAAAAGGAGATTTTGCACAAGCATATCAACGTAGGGTGTGGTGTAGACACATTTATTTATTGGACTAACAAGTTTAAGTAATTAGATTGCAAAAATTCAAACACAAGTACTTAAATATCTAATTTTCTGGTAGTGCTGCAACTGCCCATAAGGAATTCTTACATATACAATGAATATCTCATATAAGCAATTTTATTAAAAATTGTCCGAATTCAGATTCTCTCAATTTTCTTTTAGTTCGATTGATCGAGATTCACTGGCGAGTAGTAAACCATCTGCAGATGGTGGTCCGGAGCATCATAGTTCCGGATCCCACAAGAGTCTTTCCTACCGTTTAATGGATTTATCAACGGCTACCTTCCTAGATGTAGCAGTATTAAGGTGCCTCTTTATTGCAAATTGGCATGAAGAAGGAATCTACTGGGCTCTACACTTTACCTACAACAGGTACCAACCCATTTTCGTCCTTACTTCTTGTTTTTTTATGTACTATCTTTTCAGATTAAGGGATATTCACGAAGAGCATATAAATCAACAACAACCGCGAAGACGTAGCAATTCATTGCCGATACCGAAGATCGAAGTCTCTTTTTATCAAAGTCCAGAACCCAAAAGATGTGATTCAAGTTTGGAAGTGCCAGAAATAAAAGATTTGTCACATTTGACCGGTAATGATGAAATTTGCTTCTGAAAAATTTTATCCCTATCAATTGTTAAAATGTTTAGAATCTCCATATTATAAAGAACAATCCGATGAGAAACTTCCCGTCAGAACGTCAAGCGAAAAAGTCAAAAAGAAAACTAAAATGACGGATTTGCGTACATTTGTGGAAACTAAGATCTTATCAAAGTCAGAAAAAGCTCTTGAAAAGATTGGCCAAGAAGAGCCCAAATCTCTTGGTGAACGAGTTGTGAGTTCAACACAAATAGCTGATGTATGTTGTCCTTTTCTCTTTCTCCTTTTCTGGCGTTTATTTCTGTTACATGTCTATTTTATATGCGATGGATTGTGATTCGATCTCAATGTTCTACTTTTCTGTATATTTCGTGTATCTATTATCTGTTATGTTTATTCTTTTTTATTAATAATCAATTAAGTTACTATGCTATTTTCTTTAGGAATACCATCACAGTTTAGACACCACAAATGGAAGGTTGGGAGAATACACAGGACTATCGACAAGTAATCTGGTGAAAGGAAAGAGCATGCCTAGCCTAAGGTACAGTAGCACCATTCCTTCTTATTGGTGGCAAATATTATTTATTGATGTTTTTTGTGTATTCGTCTTTAATTATACTACACGTCTTAGTGAAAAGGGATTGACTTTACTTATCTTTTTCTTTTTCTAGTGTACTAAGGTAAATACAAAAATACGTTATTTGTTATTATTGAGAGATGCTGTTTTGTTATGGATTTAACTGATTAGAAAAAAAATTAAACAAAACTATCTAGATTTCTTTGCCTGACCGAAAACGTTCTATCAACTTTTGCAGTTTATTACTAACTCGTTAACTTATTCTCATACTTTTTTCTTTTCACTTTCCTTTTAGCTGTTTAATAGATGAATTAGCCGCTGGTGGGTAAGTTGTCTTGCCAGCTTAGAAACAATCAAATTACATGTACAAAACCACTATAAATCGAAAGATATAAGAATAAGAATATGATGTATTTAATATTAAATGGAATAAATAAAAGTGATACTAGTACATATAATTTGATCAACAAAAGGCATTTTGTAGCTAGGGTGCTTCGTTTTGATAGAAACTTCAGAGCTTATATAGCGATTAGTCCATACAATAGGTAGTCATAGTGATAATGATGAAGTGATTTCTGATTAAATCTAAATATATATATTACTTTTACAGTTAAGCGTGCCATTATCGTACCATGGCCAATATAATTTCTCAGAAATCGCATCATCATAATAAATAACCATCCAGATACATTAAAAAGTCTGATTACTGCTTGTCATATAACTTGTCCTTCTTTTATCTTCAACACAAGTTCTCTCTATAGATATATAGGTGAAATACACTGGGAAAGAAAAAGATTTTATAAACAGGATGCTTCTGCAAAACGTGGTATCAACCCTATCATAACGGTTACGGAGCACACTCCCGAATCTTCTCCTGACTTCCTCAAACGGCAGGTGATGATTCAAATGACTCCATTTTCTGTTTTATGTCAACACACTTATGTTTATACCAGGGATCCATCGATAGTCACTTAGATGCCCTTAGTTTGGGTACGGCCACGAAACAAGAAGCAGGACATGAAAGAAAATCAAGTCTTTCAAGATCCCAGACCGACTCCAACATTTCATATATAACGGAAGAAATCATTGAAGCACCAGGTTCTTCAAATTACATTACTAACGACGGTTGCATAGACATACAGGTTGTATTAAAGGTAGGTGTCACATCGAATTGTGTTTATCAAACACTTATGAGATGTGTGACAACTTATAGGCTATCCATGCAATAATGGTCAAAGATGGCCAGAACTGTTCCCTCAGGGTTTTAGAAGTATCCTTGAATTTAGTGGAGTTACTTCTTGAAATGGGTGTTCTTAAACAGTGTTTGAGAGATGAGGCTTTGGCAGAACAAAATTATTCAAGCCGCGATTCACTTCCTCGACAGTGCGATAAGAAGTCAAATGAATTTACTTCTGATGCAGAAAAATTAGAGAAGCAGTGTACAACTCACAAAATTACAATGAACATTGTGGTCAGGTAAAATAACTGAGATTTTGTCGTCGCTTCATGAAACGTTAACGTAAAATTTTGCAGAGTCCTAAAACATCTGGGATGCCCTCATGGGTGCGCTGATGGACAAAGAGGTCCAGCAGCTGAATTTTTGCGAACCCAATGCCAGAATTTGCTTTCTAAACTTCAAAGAGCGAGCAACAAGCAGTTCACTAAATTTTTGAAAGATTATGTAAATTACCAACATATGAATGATGTTTTGGATCTGTTTCATTCTTACCTTAGTTTTTGTATTGATCCAAGTTCCTTGCTTTCTCCATCAAGTAAGTTTCGTTTAAATACTGGTCACACTCACCAATTCAATTCTAACCACTCTTCTATTTAATATTTCATTTGTAAATAGGTACATGAGTACTCACTTTTTCAGTGTGTTTTGCTCTCTTGAAGTGAATTCATTTACAAGTGAACTTAACTCGTCCGGATGACGATGTTTTTACAGTCTTTTACTAATTAATCGTTCATTACTTATATTTGTGCTTTTCTGACCTCTCCCCGCCGAACTATGTCTGATGCTGTGGTTAGTGTGGTATGCTTTGCTCTTAGAGACCTGGTCTTGTTATTTGTTTTTTTTGGCAAAAATTAGAGTAGAATAGACAACATGCACAGCTCCAAAGGTGACTGAATACCCGCACTTTGGTTCCGCTGTATATATATCTACATCAGTATTGTGTAATAATGAAAAGTGATCACGAAATTTTTATTTAAAAATTATCAATCGATTTAATCACCATTGGTAGCTGCAAACAAAATCACTTTATTTGGTTATCAGACCAGAAGCGGGGCTCTAACAGGTCTTCAGATATAGTTCCGCAAGGTTATTCTACCAACTTTGACGCAGGCCTTGGAGGTGGTGGTACTAGAGGGGTCGAGAGCAAGGTAGTGGCGAGCATATTTAAAGTGCTTATCACTCGGTTGGCTGTAACTTCTAAAGAACTGAAGGCACCAGAGAACCTGGTACGTTATTCCGTTAAACACAGTCCCAAGCCTCTAAAAGGAAATTCAATTTACAGTCTCAATTCTGTGAAATTCGTCAATTAATAACATATATTAAAGAAGCACATGGAAATACGTTCAAAAGAGTTATGCTAAGCGCTTTGCTTGACACTGCGGATCGTCCCAATAAGAAACAAGGAGAAATGCAAACTACTAGAGTTGTTAGGTAAATACAAACTTGCCCCAAATTTATAGTTTGCCTTTATTGTATGCTATTGATTTAGACACATACATCAAACGGAAATGGCAGAAACGGAACAGTCGGAAGGAGGAGGGGAGGGCACATACAGTGTGGATGATAGAGGTGCAAGAAAACAATTATTCAAAAAAAGAAGTACTTCATCAACATGTGCTGTATGAATCCAAAATTATTATAGTAAGCCCTAAACAAACTCAAACAAAAGTCATATTTCTAGAGTCTTCTAGAGACTGAAGGAGAGGATACATCTAAAATAAGTCAAAGTCCTTTAAGTAATGTTCGTAAGAAACATTATATACTTACTCCTAGACAAAGTGAAAAAGCGTTGACTATTACTGAAGAATCAACATCAAACTCTAAGACAAAATCCAAACTAAGTAGTTTAGGTGATGTTTAGTTCCATCAATTACATTAAATATTCTAATAATAAATTTATTTTTCAGTTAATTGGTTTAAACGTGAAGTGGATTCAGGAGATAATCAAGATCACGATAGTAGTGAATCTGCTACAGATTTATCAAACATAATCAAGCAGTCTGTGAAAACATCTACACAAAAGTCAACATTTAAAAAGAAGTATTTTCTTTACGGTTGTAGTAATATCTAACTTAAATTTGATTAAATTACTCTTTCAGATATGTTGGGAAAAAATTGCAAAAAGCTAAACGTAGGATGGAAGATAGAATTACAAAATTGGTTTTCAAAAAGGGAAAGAAGAAAAATGGTAATTCAGAAGAAACACCTGGTGGTTGTAAGTAAATATTACTAATTCAACTTAAACGGTAATAAAATTTTGTTTATTGTATTTGAAGACCTCAGCCGACGAAATTCTCTCGAAATGGGCGACACTTCAAGAGAATCAGAGTTTGTTGTTTTGAAAGAAAGAAAATTAGTTTCTACGCAACCAATTTTATTGGGAATGAATAGATTTTCGTTTCTACTTGAAGTATGTCCTCCGGGATCCGTCCCAGATGCTCATTTATTGGCTGCTATATTAGATTTGGTAAGATAAGCTTTATGAAATCAACAAAGTTATTGTCAATAATAAATTTACACTTACGTTTGTTAGGCTCCGACCAAGGGTGCGCTAATTTGAAAATTAATGACTTCTATAATTTTGCCTCTCAGTTTTTTTTTTAGAAAAAGCTTTCTCTTCGTTAGCAAATTCAACTTAAAACGTTTCCTACTTCCAAATTTATCTTTTCAGCTTCAATTGTTAGTTAAAGGTCAACCAAAAAAATATATAGTCAACCGATATTTTGCACTACCCTATCAATTTATCATCCCATCAAATATTCAATAAAAAAAAACTTATTGTGCAATACAATTTAGAAGTTGATAGAAGATAGCTTTATTGAAAACATTATCTTTTGTACAGCGTTCTTCAAACTAAATGGTACATTAGATGTTTTCTAAACTAAACTAATAATAATAAACTCAATAATTTTAACATCACTAAGTACATAGTTATAAAACAAAGTCGCTTTCCCGC
>NW_020438914.1:1157930-1164035 GCF_000699045.2 Agrilus planipennis | reverse complement strand
GGTTGCGGCGGTACCGGCCGGGAGGCCGGTTTGTATTGTCTAATGACAAAAAAACTGTGAATGTTGTATATAAAGACATTCTGTAGTATATTTAGTATGTTCAGGGGGTATCTTTTGAAGATTTCCCCTTTTCGATAATAATCTAAACAAAACAAAAATATATTTAGTATCAGCATTGCACCCGTGCGAAGCTGGGGCGGGTCACTAGTTAATTATAAAACACAACTATAATTGGTAAAAAATTTTAACACTCTAAGGTCTAATCCATTTATTGCGGAAGTTATAATTTGGGTTAGATTACGATTTGTTTTCTATAAATTAAATTATCTCAGAAACTATTCATCGTAGGCATACAAGTTGATTAACGAAGTTACCTTAGAATTTTATGTCTTTTACGAATTGTTCCGTATAACCGGAAGCGGCCGCTACTTGAAATTATTTTAGTTAAAATTATCATCGCAGATCACCCCTAATTTTTAAATCTCTTACACGTTTAGTTTCCTTAAAACGTTTAATACATCACTCAGTTTGAAGAACCCTGTATATATGGTGCATTTATATTTAGGTACCCTATACATATAGTCTGTTATACTGTTTAGTCTATCCTTTCCTCCCATTCGAATTTCCCTTTTTTTTGTCTCATTTCCTGTTATTCCACATCTCATAAAGATATGTTCGAATGTCTCAGGCTCCAATTTACATAACCTGCATATTTTTATCTCTTCTTCCAGTACCTTACCGTCCAATTCTCACTTCCCAATCTAAATCTTGCTGTTAAAACTAATTACTTTTCTCTTTGCTCTTTCGTCTTTAAAATAAGGTGATTCTTGCTCCCCTCCTTTCTATATTTTCTTAGTTCCTACGTGAATGTTAGGTTTCTCATTTTTTCTTTTTTTTTTTTGCTTATCAATGCTTTTAGTTAAACCATGCAGCTCTTTCTATACACTTCCATCTCTTTCGAGTCTCCATCTGTGATACTTAATTGTTCATCCTCTTTCTATTAAAATTTTTTTCTTTCCTTTTCCGGCTTTCGTTTGTGATTTTCTTTCCTGCGGCTTGATTATTCAATGTATTGTCATTTGCTTTTATACATTCTCTTAATATCATTTTGTCTTCTGAATTTAATACTTTTTCTTCATGCTTTAAAGTTCCTTTCGAATATTTTATGGTCAATTTTTCTGTTTTCATTTCTTTTTATAGAAGGTATTTCAGTGTATTTCTATCTAAATTTAAAATCCATCTTATATATGTATCCTGAGCACTTTCGATTTCTTTTCATTCTTTCCACTCCCATATTTCCGCTCCGTATAATAATAAACTGTCTGCCAATGTCTCGAATAGGAACATTCTTTTCTTCCAACTTCTTTGAGATTCCTTTCTCCTATTCTCCGTACCTTTGCCATTACCTGTCATAGTACCTTCCTCAGTTTTCTTATGTATCCATTTACCCTATTATTTCTTGCAGTACGAATCTTAGGTAGTTGAACTCTGTAACTTCTTGGATTATTCTTGTTAGTTTCTATTTCTAGTTTTTCTAAAGTTTTTCATACCATGTCTTTTTTGATGCCCCTTTCATATCCGCAAAAAAGAGGAATACTTCACCTTTTTCATTCTTTATTTCTTCTTCACACGGTGTTTTGTGTAATTTTCGTGGTTTGCGTCAATAGTTCCTTTGTTTCTTCTGAATTCCATCTTCGTTTTTCCAAGTACCTTATTGTTGTCTAGTTCTTTCTCGTGTCTTTAAGTGTATTTAAGTGTAGATTTTATAACTTGTGATCATGAGTGTAATTCCTCTGTAACTTTCGGCTTTTTTTTGTTTCCGTTCTTGTAAATTTACTTTATTACTCCTCTTATCCATTCTTCCGGAAATTTTTCTTCTCCATTCCATATTCGATTTAATGCTTTTGTCAGTCCCTATTTATTTCCTGTTCCGCATACATTCAGGCCTCATTTACAATTTCATTTTCTCCTGTCGTCTTTTTCTTTTTTAGATTTTTTATTGTTTATTCTACTTCTTCTAATGTTATTTTCTTACCCTCGTTTTTTCCTTTCTTAGTCTCTTTATTCGTCTTTCTTTTTCATTGTTCCCCCAATTATTTGGCAGTGCTCAATCCATTCCTCCATATTTATATTTTTACATGTGCCTTCGTTTTTCATTCTTTGTCCATTTGTAATTTTTTCCGTTGTATCCTTTCTTGCTTCTGTCGGATCATTTCCAATCAATCGTCTATTTTTTTGTAATTTTTCTTACATTCACAGTAGGTATTCTGTTGTTATTTTTTCTTTTTTGTGAGTATTCTTATTTTTTTTCTACATACTAATGAATTTTTCTTATTTCTCTTTTTCCTTTTGTAATTTAAAATGTCTACTTCAGAGTAGCTTTCTCTTATAACTATTTCATCTTTTTCTTTTTTTGTCATTGACTTCCCTTGTCTCCATTATAAATTCAACCATCATATTTTTATTTTATGACCTGACTCGTTGTGATCTACCACCTCCATTCTTTCTATAACTTCTTCAGTTTTTCTGTAAGTGAATACTAATATATTACTGATCTTCCTGTTCATCCTATATACGTGAATTCCTCTTCTTCATCTCCTTTTACACTTCTGTTCAAAATAAGCATTCCATTATCAGAAAACCAATTCAGTAGCGTTTCCTCTCTTCGTTTACCAGTTTATCTTTTAATTATTTCTCTTTCTTTTCCACCCTTATTTGCAGTTCTTGAGTTAGAATCTCCTTCCATTATTATGTACGCTTCCTTGGTACTTGATATCTTCCAGTTTTTTCTACTTTTTCATAAGTATTGNTGCTTCACTAAAAATGCTATAATTCACAAACTAATGATCCGACAGCCGTCAAATTTATAGACGCGTCTTTTGAAGGTTAGGACTAACTGAAAATCATATGGATTTAGTTCTGGTGCCGCCATCTATGTGTCAGGCCGGGGACTTTTCAATTGACCCTAGTACGTGAATTCCTCTTCTTCATCTCCTTTTACACTTCTGTTCAAAATAAGCATTCCATTATCAGAAAACCAATTCAGTAGCGTTTCCTCTCTTCGTTTACCAGTTTATCTTTTAATTATTTCTCTTTCTTTTCCACCCTTATTTGCAGTTCTTGAGTTAGAATCTCCTTCCATTATTATGTACGCTTCCTTGGTACTTGATATCTTCCAGTTTTTTCTACTTTTTCATAAGTATTGCTCCGCTTATCTCTCATATACACACTTGTGATTGTTATCTACCCTTTATCTGCCTTTATTTCCGATTTAAATAATTCTTCGCGTAACATTTGTGTTTAGCGTTTTTTACATTTAGAGATTTTCTGATTGAGGTGACTAATATTCCTTTTAACCTTCCCCTTTTTCCTTCTCTTCTTGCTTCAACAAGTAAAAAGTTATGGACAATTTTTTTACACCACTTGTATATTCATTTGTATTTCTGCAGTTTTCTGTCTTCCCGTTTTCCTTTTATAGAAATTTGTCTTACAGATTAGGTTTTATGTTTTTAGTCGTATGATGTCGCTACTTGTATTGTATTGATTTCTTTTATCGATTTATTTTGCTTAATAATTGTTTTCCGTCTTATCTTCTTTTTCACTTCTCCGTTTTGACTTCACTTGAGGCTCTTCTGTAGCTTTATTTCTGTTTTTCGTTCAGTCTTCCAATAAATTCTTTTTCTTTTTCTGTTCAAATCTATTTTTCCGAGCTGTACTATTGACATGTCATTCAGTCTTTCTGTTACCCATTTTTCCCCAATTTAGAAGTACAGATCATTTAGTTCTACAATTTACACTCCCATTTCAGTAAAGCTTCCAATTTCTTAGAGCCACTGTTACTTTTTAGCCTCATTCAGCCGTGGTATCTAGAGCAGCGTTACTTTTGGAATGTGCTTACTTCGTACATAACTGTAATAAAGGTTTATGGCCCACTTGGATGAAACTAACGTTTCCGATATATCGACCATCAGGACCATTACATGCAAGAGGTCCAAATTCCGGTTTACGAAGGTCACATCTCCTACAAAGAATGGCAGGAAAAATGTTTCAGCAATGGGCAGAGGTATAAAATGTTCTCTAAAATAATACAATGTGAAACTACATTCATTATCCAGATTAGTACCTACGTAAAAGCAGCAATACCGTTGAAAATAATATTTTTCCGTCAATTTTTCGTTAAACATACCTTTGAAAATCGATAAATTCTTCTGCCGTTCAGGATGGTTTTCCTGTAGCATGAAGTCTCGATACTATAGGGACTTGTATAGGAACTTGAGGCTATGTTTAGCCTGCGTACAACGGACGGCTCCTTTCAGCCACTTGATCAGTGTGTTTAGTCTTCTTACTTATTAAGACATCTGTTGCAGGATTTGCTAAATTTACACAAATACTATATCCTGATGGATATCTATTCTTATTTGCCACCAACAATAAACTTACAGACACTTCGTGTATCGCCACCGTCTTTAGTATGTTCAAATAATGTTTTCAAAATTAATCGTAAATGGGGGTTTATAATAATTGATAATTATTGATTTTTTTTAGTATGGCGGATAAAATGCTTGGATTAATTCAAGCAAACTTGTATAATTTGCCTAAAATGCTCTTTGACTATTTATCAATAAATATACATGCAAACACTGAACACTCTTTATGAACTGCAGCGGCCTCTACTACAAAACACGCTTTGTCTAGCGTCATACAGGAGTAGTAGCCTCAAAAATTATTTTTGGAAGTATAAAAAAACTATATTTACAAAGTCATTGATTCCAAAACCAGTAATAAAAAAGTTTCATGTTTCATGACAAACACCATTATCAAAAATACTTAGTCACGAATTCTTGATAATAGCTTTTGATTGAAGTAATAGTCGAGTGTCTTTTGAAAATGAAAAACTCCAAACTTACTCAAGCATTTTATACGGGGTGTTCCAAGCAAGCAGGTTTAAATGCTTTACAGTTGAAGATTTTGAAAAAAAAAATAATTATTCCAGTTCGAAATAATTTGAAAAGAACATGTTTGAATTAATAGTGTAAATAGTAGGCCATTTCTTCCATAAGCTATGTGTGAAAATAACACACCTCTGTGTGCTTTCGTTTCGGAGATATTCGAAATGGCGCACAGCACATTTAATTCTACTATATATATGAACAATAGAATATATTGTTTTTAGCTACTAGGAACACGTCTGGAGGAAATGATTAAAGAAGACAAACAACGTGAAAACTATATTCAATCTCTGGTTTCGGATGAAAGTAAACAAAAAGAAATGCTAATTCAAGACGAAGAAGAGGACTTTTTGGATGAAGGTTTTTATCAAAAGTCTTGTAATAGGTCGAAGCCGGATAAGATGAACAAATTGATACCTGAAAGGATATTTTTGTATTTTTTTCTTCGACTAAACTCTGCATCATCGTCCATAAAATTATCATTATCCATCTATTTCAACATGAAGAAGCTTTCAGATTAAAGTTTAAAAATAGATATATGCTGTATTGCAAGAATCAACCGTTGACCCAGCAGTATAGACACTCGACTTATGCTCTGCTGGGTTTATTTTACGGATGATGTGGTATTTCTTCTCATTGTTGTTTTTTATTTTTACTAATTTCCTTTTGACGTTCTTGTTTGGAATTGCGGTAAGGAAGCCAACACTCACTTTGCATAAACAATCAAGCAAGTACAGTAATATCCTATTAGTTGTAACCCAAACTAAATTATATCAACAATCAACGTCTTTTGAGTAACGCGGATAAACCTGGACTAATCAGGCGACCAATCATGTAGCGTTTCTTCAAACTATTTATACCTATTGAATACATTCAGGTATACATATATATGTAATGGTGTATTGCATATTATGGCTGTGCCATGGCTTTAGACTGTAAATTTGCAGTACACCTCAACGTCATAGTGTACTTATGCGAAAAGTCGGTGTACTTATAAGTGTAATCAGACACCAACAGAATATTAAATGTAATAGTTGGAAATTCAGAGTTGTTTTAAAGGTTAAAATACTGGTATGTGAGGGAAAAAAAAGTAGGGAAAGAACTAATATAAAGATAGAAGGCAAAAATTAGAAGAAGTGGCTAATTTTAGTTATCT
>NW_020438914.1:1113277-1153577 GCF_000699045.2 Agrilus planipennis | reverse complement strand
TCTGATTTTTTTTTAAAATAATTGTATAAAATTATATACTTTTGGAAAAAACACATTATCTATGCCCAAGTATAAAAACTAATATAAAGAGTGTTCCATTTGAAAAATGAAATGTTTTCGCAAATAACGGAAAGTAGTAGCAAAAAGATGACTACGTCACTGGATTCTATAGAAGAAAATATGTAAGAATACGTTTTAACTTATCGGATAAGTTTAAAGATAACTGTGATACGGGGAGGGTGCCTCAAAGGTGATATTTTGCAGTTCCACCCCGTATCTTAAAAGCCAAACGAGATATTAAAATTTTGCTGGCGCCATCTTTAAATCCAAAAAAGTAGCACATGCTGCGAAACCCTCTATATTTAATAATAAAGAAGTATATACAGTGCATTGCGAGATAATGGAACCAGTCGAATAGTATTGTAACTAAAACTTGATTTTTCTGAAAAATTATATTATTATTTGAAGGACAACCCATTCTTTTGATTTTTAATACAATTGTAAAATATTATCTAAAGAAATGACTGAGTATATAAAAAGTAGAAGTAGTACTATGAGTGGCCAAACTTACAATTAGGCATGTCGATTTAAGTAGCGATCATAGGTAAATTAATTTATTAGTTATAATGATTTTTGAGGAAGGTAAAGTCGATAACAAATTTTCTACTTTATTATGTACAGATTTTCCTGCTTTATGTAATACTAGCTTTTCCTCGCGGCTTCGCTCGCAGAAATAAATATTGTTTCTCCAGAAAACCTTTTGACTCCCAATTCACCCTTACAACGTTTTAGTTTTATGTAATGTCGCCATCTTAGATTTCAAATACAAACGTAGCAACAACATTTCATCCTTAAGGGTTGATTTTAAAAAGTTTTCAAAGCAGGTATTTGCTTAATTTCAACAATAAGCAACCTTCAAGTAAAATATACCCCATTGAAACGTTGCAACGTCTTTTCATTTGATTAATAACATCAAACAGCATATATACCAAGTTTCATATAAATTCAACCACAAATAAAGTATGTCCCAAACAAAAATTGCAACACCTTTTTAACCCCCTTCTTTGAAGGTTGAATATTTTAAAATGTCGAGATAGGTCTTCAGAAATTAAATGAGAGACCATTCAGACCAAGTTTCAAGTAAAGTTGACCACAAATAATATATGTTCCATTTAAACATTACAACTCCTCTTCATCACTCCTCCCCCTCAACAGAGATTGAATTTTTTAACCAGTTTCAAGTTAACCGGACCAAAAACAAACATGCAATCTTTGCAAACCCCTTTCAGCTTCCTAAAGAGGTAGAATTTTGTGAAATGTTGAAATAGGTATGTATGTCACTAATTTTATATGAAAAAGCAATAAAGCCAAGAAGAAAATAAAGAAGAAAAACCAGCAGCTGCTAAGATATATGATAAATTGTATGGAAGCAAAAGCGTCCATTTCCTTTTAGTATATAATGATAAACAGAGACAACCAACTCGTTTGGTCGAAGATTATTTATAATAATTTGTGTTATTGAAGGAGGTAGGTTGGTTTTATAATGCTTTTGTTTGTTCATCATTTAGATGGTAGCTCTTTTTCAGTGTATTTCGTGCGTTCCTTAATAATAACTTCTTCTTATCATAAAATCTGTAAAATGATAAGGGTAAAATATAATATTGTGTCACAGGAAGGTCGCTTGCTATGCAACTATATTTTGAACAATAAATCAATGAAATAAGGTTGACTATAATTACAAGTGTCAAACAAACCTTAGAACTACAAAGTAATTTTAAAATACAAACTATTTATTTGAATGTGGCACCATAAACGTTAGCATTTTTCTTTGATTGGGATATTGTAGATAGATAGATAATAGCTTTATTAACAAAATTGCTATTGTTATTTACATTAAATATAATAATTTATATTTCCTTATCTATATTATATTCCACATTCTTGCATGAGCTCCTGGGCCTTCAGTATCCAACTTTATTGCTCTTTTCCCGTGTGCTCACATTTTTTTGGACATGTTGCAGTGTTTCCTCCTCTTTCTCATACATTCTGCATTATTTCCTTTTCTGTCAATCAGTCTGTCTGTCTTATTAGCTTTCGTTTCTGATCCTAACCTGAATCTTGCATTCATCTCCAGTTCGTTTCTCCATTTATGTCCCTCTTTCAAGTACTCCGGTTTATCGATTGGGTTGATTTCTTTGTATTCTTTTGCGTGTTTCGATGAATTTAGTTTTTCCTCTAGTTTTTGCCTGTCTTGTTCTTCTTCAATTTTCTCTGCTTCTGCCCATATGTCGCTGTTATTCTTCATACGTTGATTATAATAGTCAAGTGTCCATTTGTTTTCTAGAAAGTAAAGTTGGGAATGAATATAAGGTGACTAAATCAAATGAGAATATGTTATCAGCAGGGATGGGGTTTATTGGAAATAGAGTTATCTAAAATACAAAAAGAGAGCGTCTATTTCTGTTTTCCATTTTAAACACATCTTTCTAACTGTTGATTTCTTTTTTGTTTGGATCACTTTTAATTTTTTTTTTGCTATTTTCAATAGGCTGTATGCAAATTACAAAGGTTTAGTCGAATCAAATTGGGTTTTCATATCACAGTGTTCTTATAATGGAATTTTAATATAACATAATTTAATTCTCATAATACTTCTCTACAGAAATGATTCAATAATTATTATAATTTTTTGTTATTATCGAATATTTGAGCTGCTGTAGCTATGTACGATGTCATAATAAGAATATTTTCGTGGAAGAGGGGAATCTTCAAAAGACGCGCAGCCGTTCTTACAGCTGGCTAGTGTCGAATTCCCGAGGAAGAAGTCTCAGGACCTACTGACTAAAACCCCTTTGTCTCAGGTCGTTCCAGGGCCGCTTTAGAACTGCTTCCAAAATATCAATTGATACTGGTTGCAAAACAGTAAAATCAACTGCCACTTCTTAGATTTATGTATTCATATTGTAATGTTCGTGAATTTAACAAATAAAAACTTTTAAGACTAATAACGACAAAAACTATTTATTTACACCAATTATTAAAGAACTTAAAAACGCTATTCACTGCGCTATTTATTTCACTGCAATCACTGTCAATTTATTTCTGGATTCACTTCTGCAACGGTCAATTTATTTCTTCTTGTTCGCGGCGATCGTCTCTTCCTTTAAATATCTTCTGTTTACTTTCGGGAACCTTCTGGAAATATTCGGATAGTTTATTTTTTCCTTTGGCTGTTTAACTGCCTTCTCAGAACGCAGGTACGATACACACATTTACAAATACGGCGCACATGAAGAAATGCGTTGGCGAATCGGTAAGCCGTTCTCACACACGTGTGTCCGATCGCACACAAACACACTCGTGCTCGCTACAATATGTGTGTATGTATCTTGCGAAATAAAATGCGGCACTGAATGTAAATCAACATGTAAGGAAATAAACAAAAACCCTCAATTAGAACAGTATAATGCGATAAACAATTTAAACACGTATGCGTCCCAACATAGTCGAAGTCGGTTTTGTAGTTGTGTCCAAAATCCCTGACAGCAATTGTAAACTACCTGCAACAATAGGTGTTTGCTACACCTAGGCTTCGGCTAAATAATCAGGCATTATATGCAGTGACTATATGCATGGATCGCTCCCAATACTTATCTTGACATTGGCAAGCTTGCTCGACTGGAAGCCCTTGTGCCGATATCACGGCAGCTCTACCGACACTTAGGCTACTTCTATAGGTCAAGGAATGGACTTCTACCCTCATTAACACATGTCACCCACAGGTGTACTGCCACTCCAGGTATATCTAGCTAGATCTGCAGTGGATTACCTGACGCACAGGATTTACACTCCACCTAAAGGTGTCTCCGACTTGTTGGCCGTTCACCTTACACTTCTACAGGCCTGACATTTCCACAATAAAAACAACATTTAAAATACATAATATGTGCATAATAACCAACTTCTCAATATTATCAAATATTAATTGCTCTTACGGCACCTTACTCTCTCACCAGAGTATCCACCGCCCTTACGGCGCTTTCACATCCTTATACGCCGACTGCCACTTCACCTCTGTTCTCTTAAAAGCTCTTTATCTCAACGGCCCTCTTTGGTTTCATTCTACTTATATTAGTCATTAATATTTTGTTAGTCCAAGTAGTAAAACAAATGTCGAATAAATAACATTCCTACATAGCATTATATAGCATAAGAAAATTCGATAACCATTCGATCTAAAGCATTGGGAACAAACTCGTGAAAGTNCGTCTTTAGTATGTTCAAATAATGTTTTCAAAATTAATCGTAAATGGGGGTTTATAATAATTGATAATTATTGATTTTTTTTAGTATGGCGGATAAAATGCTTGGATTAATTCAAGCAAACTTGTATAATTTGCCTAAAATGCTCTTTGACTATTTATCAATAAATATACATGCAAACACTGAACACTCTTTATGAACTGCAGCGGCCTCTACTACAAAACACGCTTTGTCTAGCGTCATACAGGAGTAGTAGCCTCAAAAATTATTTTTGGAAGTATAAAAAAACTATATTTACAAAATCATTGATTCCAAAACCAGTAATAAAAAAGTTTCATGTTTCATGACAAACACCATTATCAAAAATACTTAGTCACGAATTCTTGATAATAGCTTTTGATTGAAGTAATAGTCGAGTGTCTTTTGAAAATGAAAAACTCCAAACTTACTCAAGCATTTTATACGGGGTGTTCCAAGCAAGCAGGTTTAAATGCTTTACAGTTGAAGATTTTGAAAAAAAAAATAATTATTCCAGTTCGAAATAATTTGAAAAGAACATGTTTGAATTAATAGTGTAAATAGTAGGCCATTTCTTCCATAAGCTATGTGTGAAAATAACACACCTCTGTGTGCTTTCGTTTCGGAGATATTCGAAATGGCGCACAGCACAGCAACATTTAAAGAAACGAAGTTAGGTTGCCTTCAGAAAAAATGGGACACTTTGTATAATCGAAAATAATTTTAGGATATGCAGATACTTATATGGTACCACTTTTGTAAGAAACCTTTTTTGATATCTTCAACTGTAAACCCGCTTGTTTGGGACACCCTGCATATTATTTAATTCTACTATATATATGAACAATAGAATATATTGTTTTTAGCTACTAGGAACACGTCTGGAGGAAATGATTAAAGAAGACAAACAACGTGAAAACTATATTCAATCTCTGGTTTCGGATGAAAGTAAACAAAAAGAAATGCTAATTCAAGACGAAGAAGAGGACTTTTTGGATGAAGGTTTTTATCAAAAGTCTTGTAATAGGTCGAAGCCGGATAAGATGAACAAATTGATACCTGAAAGGATATTTTTGTATTTTTTTCTTCGACTAAACTCTGCATCATCGTCCATAAAATTATCATTATCCATCTATTTCAACATGAAGAAGCTTTCAGATTAAAGTTTAAAAATAGATATATGCTGTATTGCAAGAATCAACCGTTGACCCAGCAGTATAGACACTCGACTTATGCTCTGCTGGGTTTATTTTACGGATGATGTGGTATTTCTTCTCATTGTTGTTTTTTATTTTTACTAATTTCCTTTTGACGTTCTTGTTTGGAATTGCGGTAAGGAAGCCAACACTCACTTTGCATAAACAATCAAGCAAGTACAGTAATATCCTATTAGTTGTAACCCAAACTAAATTATATCAACAATCAACGTCTTTTGAGTAACGCGGATAAACCTGGACTAATCAGGCGACCAATCATGTAGCGTTTCTTCAAACTATTTATACCTATTGAATACATTCAGGTATACATATATATGTAATGGTGTATTGCATATTATGGCTGTGCCATGGCTTTAGACTGTAAATTTGCAGTACACCTCAACGTCATAGTGTACTTATGCGAAAAGTCGGTGTACTTATAAGTGTAATCAGACACCAACAGAATATTAAATGTAATAGTTGGAAATTCAGAGTTGTTTTAAAGGTTAAAATACTGGTATGTGAGGGAAAAAAAAGTAGGGAAGAACTAATATAAAGATAGAAGGCAAAAATTAGAAGAAGTGGCTAATTTTAGTTATCTAGGAAGTCAGATAAGTCAGGACGGAAGGAGCAGTAGGGATATAAACCAGAGGATAGCGCAGGGTCGAGTTGCCTTCAATAAACAGAAGTCATTTCTATATCCGCGAACGGTTAATTTAGAAATTCGAAAAAGGTTGTTAAAGGTGTAAAAAAAAGGTTAGAAGCGTTCGAAATGTGGTGTTACAGACGACTGTTGAGGATAGAGAAGGTTAGAAATCAAGAGGTTTTAGAAAGAATAGGAAAACAGAGGACTCTATGGAAGTCAATAACAAATAGGCGAGATAAGTTGGTGGGACACCTTCTCAGCCATGAAAGTGTAGTCAGAGACATACTAGAGGCAAAAACAGGGGTTAACTTTTTGGAGATGTAATGACCAAGGAATTGTACCCACGAGACCATTGTGCTTTTTGCGTACGCGCCTATTATCGCAATGGTGATCCAATCATCACCGCTCAACGATTATATTGGGGAAAATTCAATGTATGGAATTCCCCTAAAATGCATCATAAAATGAATTTGAATGTTCGAGAATACCGGTTCGTTTGCAGAAATTTACAATCCAGGTCGCCTGCGCTCTGTTCGAACCCAATAACCGATTGAAGAAATGAGAGTGTCAGTGCGTGAAAATCCGTCTCAAGTAGTTCGCAAACGTAATGAAGAGCTTGACATTAAAAAATAGTCGAAGATTCTGAAGCAAGATTTACATCTTACAGCCTACAAAAGTTAGTTCAAAATCTTAGCGTTACCGAATATCCTCTTCGACTGAATTTTACAAATGAAATGCTTCAACCCATTCCAACATTTGAAAACGTTGTGTTTAGTGAAGAAGCAAATTTTCACTTAAATGGTCACGTAAACAAACAGAACTGTCGCTACTGAGCCAAAGAAAATCCAAGACATAAACATAAACAATCACTACATAGTCTAAAAATTATTAGGGGGGCTGCCATGCGTGAAGGCGTCATTGGGCCTTCTTTGTTTGAAGACCGGCGAGGGAGAATATTTAAAGTAAACAGTGACCGGTATTATGACATGTTAAGAACTGGTTCCACAACTGCAAGAGTTTGGTGTGGAAAGATGATTTCAACAGGATGGGGCCACTTTCCACAGCTCAAACCAATCGTTTGCGGTTGTCAATCAGCTTCTCTCGGAAAAGTGATCTCTCATCGAGGCACCAGCAACTGGCCTTCGAGAAGACCCCGATCTCACACCTCCTGATTATTTTTTATGGGGATACCTTAAAGAGAAAGTGTATGCAAACAAACCACGATCTCTACTGCTATTGAAGCACAATGTCCACACCGAAATGGCCGCCGTTTCCACAGTTGTGTAGACGTGTGGTGGCTAATTTCCGTTTTGGGTTGGAGGAGTGCCAGCAGTGCGAGGTTGAATATTTAGACAACATCATTTTTGGCATTTAATTTTCCAAAACTTTATCTAAAAATTATCAAAAAAGATTTTTTTCTGAATGTTTTTTTATTGAATATACAAACATCCCCTATCTGGGCACCCTGTACATATATTTTATTGTATCTTATTTAATACTTATTCAAACCTATTGGGCATTCCAAATGACGGTGCAATGGCATGGATGATGTCCAATATATTTTGCGACATAATAAATAAATTTAAATACAATTTTCAAGATTATTCATTATTGTTTTCTACAGAAGCACCAACAATCAGTTCGGTAGTAAGCACTTAAACAAATAAGTTTACTGACTTTGAGGTATGTCAGCAACTTCAACTGACAAAAGCAAATAAGATAACAAAAGTGTATTTCCTAAGAGTATTCATTGTTTATCAGTAACTCCATATCAAGTGGAGGAACTTATGTATGTGTATAAAATGAATTAAAAATCATATTGAGGGGAAGCTCTACCCAATAAATTTCTCCAAATCCTACCATAAAAGTCAAAATAAGCAAATATAGTATCTTTAGTAGCAGAGGGTGTTTTCAATTATTATCTGTATTGAACGAACTGAAATTATTAGAAGAATGCACACTTAGTAAAAGTGAATTCCAGTTCATTGTCAGTCTGTATGGTAATGCGTACCATAAATAATTGATCATAAAAATAGAGCTGACCTCTAGGAGATAAGGATTACGCATGCTGTATGGTATTTGGCCCTTTACTCCTATTTCTGCTGCTAGTTTGCCTTTAACTAGCCCTTCATATATCAGAAGGTGCTCGTCCTTCTTGTCTCTCCTGTCTCTTGCTGACTTACTTTACTCTCCTACTCATTGTGACACCACCTCATTTCTAATCTCTTCTGTCTACACAGTATAATTTTATTTTGGTACACTTTCAGAATTGGGAAGTTATTATTATTATTATTTCTTTGAGTACTTCAAATGCCAGAAGCATCCTTTTATTTTTCTTTTTCATTGTTTCCCCAATTATTTGGCAGTGCTCAATCCATTCCTCCATATTTATATTCTTACATGTGCCTTCGTTTTTCATTCTTTGTCCATTTGTAATTTTTTCCGTTGTATCCTTTCTTGCTTCTGTCGGATCATTTCCAATCAATCGTCTATTTTTTTGTAATTTTTCTTACATTCACAGTACGTATTCTGTTGTTATTTCTTCTTTTTTTATGTATTATTTCNTCTTGCTGACTTACTTTACTCTCCTACTCATTGTGACACCACCTCATTTCTAATCTCTTCTGTCTACACAGTATAATTTTATTTTGGTACACTTTCAGAATTGGGAAGTTATTATTATTATTATTTCTTTGAGTACTTCAAATGCCAGAAGCATCCTTTTATTTTTCAAATAATTCTATCCGATTAAAAGCCTTGTTGTTAAACCGAATGATATTTTAGGGCATAAAAAAAGCTTTGCGGTTTATAATTAAAAAGAAATGTAAATTTTAGTCTTAAAAGTCTCGACAGTACATTTTCAGCTCGGCAGAAATTTACAGACCTCTTTTTAGACTTCCATATTGGATCAAAAACTGATAGCTAACCTCTTTTACATGATACTAGATTTTATTTTTTATTGTTTATTTTTTGTGTGATTCAGGGTATTTACGTTGAAAGATAAACTCTAGTAGCCGTTTATTCTTTTAACGTTTAAATATTGAATAAACTAAGATATAAGAAATAAAACACTTGGTACACTTATGTTTCACTAAACTGAGAAACAAAAGTGTACCAAGTGTTTTATTTCTTATATCTTATTAAATATGTTTCACCAAGTGCCTAGCCAAGAATCAATTTCTTACATTGAATAAAATAATTCACTATTTGTGGAAATCGGTCACTGTAGAACAGTTGTTACAATAATGTGAAATAATACATATCTAAGGGTTTGAACCATATCATCGCTGTAGGAAGAAATCTTCGATTTCAGAGAAAATAATCCTGAAAATCTCATATCATAGTATGGCAAATTTTTAAAAGAACAGTTGCTGCACCCTTATCATTTGCAGCAAGCTCAAGCCTTACTTGAAACTGATTTTCAGCTGCGAGTGGATTTGTGTTGGTGGTTTTGAAAACGCTGCATAGCCTAACTTTTGTCATATTTCACAACACTAAAATATTCCATAAGCCATAGAGCTCATGAAGAGTGTTTTACCACTCCCTGGAGTCACTGCTTCCAATAAAATTGCAGTACATCTAACCCGGCTACGACTTTTCATCTTGGTAACAAATAAGTTTTCCTTATATTATAGACTGTCATGTAATTAAATATTTTGCGGAAGAATTTTAATTAAAAAGGTACCACTTTTGACACAGCAAGCATCAATTTGTACGGATCAAGTTCACCAATGGCTTTACGATTCGTGGCTTGTATTCTGTTGTACGAAATAACAACATTCCTTCGAGAAACGTATCAGACATTGCCTAAATCTTCACGTATTTACGGAAAAGAGAAACCTCATCCTTGGGACAAGCATTATAATAAGGAAGCCAATCGACGATGGAGCATGGCACTTTCTTCAATGGGTCATTCGCAGACCTCAGCTCAAAGTCTTCAATCCATTGCTGGAGAAAGAGATAGTAAGTATTTATTTCATATTAAAAATATGCTTTTAACTCTTATAAATNAGCTATGTACGATATCATAATAAGAATATTTTCGTGAAAGAGGGGAATCTTCCAAAGACGCGCAGCCGTTCTTACAGCTGGCTAGTGTCGAATTCCCGAGGAAGAAGTCTCAGGACCTACTGACTAAAACCCCTTTGTCTCAGGTAGTTCCATGACCGCTTCAGAACAACTTCCATAATATCAATTGATACTGGTTGCAAAACAGTAAAATCAACTGCCACTTCTTAGATTTATGTATTCATATTGTAATGTTCGTGAATTTAACAAATAAAAACTTTTAAGACTAATAACGACAAAAACTATTTATTTACACCAATTATTAAAGAACTTAAAAACGCTATTCACTGCGCTATTTATTTCACTGCAATCACTGTCAATTTATTTCTGGATTCACTTATGCAACGGTCAATTTATTTCTTCTTCTTCTCGGCGATCGTCTCTTCCTTTAAATATCTTCTGTTTACTTTCGGGAACCTTCTGGAAATATCCGGATAGTTTATTTTTTCTTTGGATTGTTTAACTGCCTTCTCAGAACGCAGTTACAATACACACATTTACAAATACGGCGCACATGAAGAAATGCGTTGGCGAATCGATAAGCCGTTCACGCACACGTGTGCCCGATCACATACAAACACACTCGTGCTCGCTGCAATATGTGTGTATGTATCTTGCGAAATGAAATGCGGCAATGAATGTAAATCAACATGTAAGGAAATAAACAAAAACACTCAATTAGAACAGTACAATGCGATAAACAGTTTAAATTCTTATGCGTCCCAACATAGTCGAAGTCGGTTTTGTAGTTGTGTCCAAAATCCCTGACGGCGATTATAAACTTCCTGCAACAATAGGTGTTTGCCACACCTAGGCCCCGGCTAAATAATCAGGCATTCTATGCATTGACCATATGCATAGATCGCTCCCAATACTTATCTTGACATTGGCAAGCTAGCTCGACTGGAAGTCCTTGTGACGATATCACGGCAGCTCTACCTACACTTAGGCTACTGCTGTAGGTCAAGGAATGGACTTCTACCCTCATTAACACACGTCACCCACAGGTGCACTGACACTCCAGGTATATCTAGCTAGATCTGCAGTGGATTACCTGACGCACAGGATTTACACTCCGTACTATGAGTGGCCAAACTTACAATTAGGCATGNGACGATATCACGGCAGCTCTACCTACACTTAGGCTACTGCTGTAGGTCAAGGAATGGACTTCTACCCTCATTAACACACGTCACCCACAGGTGCACTGACACTCCAGGTATATCTAGCTAGATCTGCAGTGGATTACCTGACGCACAGGATTTACACTCCCCTAAAGGTGTCTCCGACCAGTCGGCCGTCCACCTTACACTTCTACAGGCCTTAAATTACCACAATAACAACACTTAAAATACATAATATGTGCACAATAACCAACTTCTCAATATTATCAAATATTAACTGCCGTTACGGCACCGTACTCTCACCAGAGTATCCACCGCCCTTACGGCCTTACGCCCTTACAGCGCTTTCACATCCTTACACGCTGACTGCCACTTCACCTCTGTCCTCTTAAAAGCTCTCAACCGCCCTCTTTGGTTTCATTCTACTTATATTAGTCATTAATATTTGGTTAGTCCAAATAGTAAAAAAATGTCGAATAAATAACATTCCTACATAGTAAGAAAACTCGATAAGCATTCGGTCTAAAGCATTGGGAATAAACTCGTGAAAGTTTGAGTCGGTTTGATTAGAAACGTGTGCGAAGGGAACGCACGAAATGAAAAACCACCCTTTTTCACAACACAATCTTTCCCCTTCACCTTGTTTGGTCANTAAAGCATTGGGAATAAACTCGTGAAAGTTTGAGTCGGTTTGATTAAAAACGTGTGCGAAGGGAACGCACGAAATGAAAAACCACCCTTTTTCACAACACAATCTTTCCCCTTCACCTTGTTTGGTCACTCATATTCCTCACATTCTATCGTTGGCCCTATCTTTGGTATAGAGAAGGACACTCACAATGGAATCGTAGATTAGTTTTGAGCGTCTTTCTGTGTACTAATTTCTAGCATGTGCATGGAGTTTGATGTAGGATACTAGAGTACTGATATCTACATCCTACATTCTACAAAAGTCACACAACGGCAAATTAAAAGTGAATGTAATAGGACACAATTCACTTTTCTAACCTCCAAATCCCCAAATGTTTCGTGAATATTAAAACATTAACAGGAAAGAAATATTACATTATCGTTTATTTCATTCGTAGTACCCATAGCTTTGTTTCTAGTATAGAGTTAGAATGTTTAAATATTCACAAATGAGATGTTCTGTTTATGGACTTGTTTGTTTTTTCATGTAAAGAATCACTTGCGGTGCGTGTTGTAGGTACCATCATATAAATTTAATTTGTCAGTCTTTTTTTAAATTTGATATGATGTATGCAACGCTGTACCACAAAAATAACGTATTCATTTAAACCCATCATTAAATATCGTTTTTAGGTCAAACGGAAAGAAAAATAAGCTTCGTACTTCACGAACCTGATAACGGTTCGGAGGGTAGTAGCGGCGCTGCCGTAACAGTTCAGGTATCTAACTCTTTTGCGTTCTATTTACTGATGTATGTATACAAGATTGTCAGTTTTATTCTGTCTCTAGGGAGAAGACGGTAAACGCGTCTTGCAACAATCAAGACCCCATTTACTACGACGCAGTACTGCAGCAGCAACTGGCGGCTCTTTCAAAAGAAGGAGCCTGAAGCTACGTCGAGGAACTAAAGATGGAAAAGACGTAGAAGCTGAATGTACATATCCCAAAGTTTTAATAAAAGATCACCAGGGATTCAAAAAGATCTTGCCTTTTTGATGATGATCAACATCCTTAATCAATTAGTAATATTCTCTTTTATTTCAGGGAAACCACCAGAGGTAGTAAAACGAACTGATTCCATTCAGTCAAAGAGGAAGGTAAGTTCGCTATCTGACCGAAGTGATAATTCTGAACCTGGAAGAGATCCTGAAGGAAGTGGAGAAGACTCACCAGGCGGCATGAGTGATGAGCAGCCTCCAGAAAGTCCTACCGATAGTAATGATGCCGATGATACTGCAAGGAATATGCCTTGGTTGAAAGTAAAAGACGTGATAGCAATTATTTGTACATATACATAGAATATCGAAATTCAAATATATTTTAGGTGATGGTTCAGGTTTCTCATTCGTGTTATTACTATTGCACTCATCAGAATTTTTGTCATCCATATTGTTACAGAAGGGTAATGAGAGCTACTTCGAGACTTATAAAGGCAGTTCGAAAGGTACACAACTATTTATTATCCTGAAAATACCTAAAAGTTTTGTGTACTGACACTGGTTTGTAGGTTTACGGAGATGAATTCGGTATTTTGGAAGACAAATTCGATAAAAATTTCGACATTAAGGCCAGAAAGAAGAAAAAGGATAAAGGTCAAAATCGAAAGGTGTCTGACCAAACAAGTTCTCAGGTTTCTCCAATACGAAGGAAGGACAGTATGGCGAGCAAGGACAAGTACCTTATAGACGTAACTTAACATTTAACTCCTTCACTTTAAATTCGTTATTTTCAGAAAAAGCAGTTCAAAAAATTCGTCAAAAGATCTTTTAAATTCCGAAACTGATAAGGAGCGTAAAAAGTCAGAACTTGATAAAAGTAAAGAACAACCGCCCATTTTGAAGTACATCAAAGCGATGGTTAATAAATAAAAATTTTATTAACCTCACATATTTACGTTGCCTTCTATAAATTTATTTACAGGTAAAAGATGGATTCCAAGCTCCTCTCTCAACTTTACTCAAAGGAGCGGTAATAATGCAAGAGGAACATTTCTTAGATATTATGCCCGTGGCCTGGGAACTGCTTTTGGAATGGAATCAAGAAGTGGCTGCAGCTGCGGCTTCTCTGTTTATTCTGTGCTCCGTTAAAGTTCCTCAGCAAGTCTGTGAACTTATGCAATATAATTTAACTCATTCTGAAACTCAAATTCGAATAAATTCAGTCTTAAGGTGAGCATATTACCTTCATTAATAAATTAATTATTAAAAAGTAAAAGTACAAATGGAAGTTGGAATATTTCCAGTACATCAAGAACTGGAAAGTAGAGTCTGTTTCATAATAAGAGCTATCAAAGTAATGATTTAAATGTTATTTTTCATAAATTACCAGCCTCGCAATCCTTCTAGTGAAATGAAAAGTTTTATTGATAATGAGGAAAATACTTATAAATTGAAAGCGTAGAGTAAAGGTTAGTTGTGAATAGGCGCACCGCGACTTAAATCAAATGTTAGCAAGACTATTCGAGAAAGCATGTAAACCTGGATATAAGCGAAAAAAGAAAACTGTCAATTTATCGTAGGTGCAAATTCCTGTCCACGAAATGCAAAAAGTATGGAGACTTATTCGTTGAATGAACGTGCAAGCGAGAGGTACGCCTGAGTGCTACGAGTGATGCACGTAGGGTATGAAACCCATCTTATCAATGGTAGACAGAAAGCGCTGCGCGGGTAATACGCAATAATATTGTTAAAGATACGCAGTGAAATGATGCTTTTACTAAAATCCTCTACATTCTTTTCTGACTATTTTATATGCTGCATAAGGGTATAGTTGAGAAAATATCTCGATGCTGAAATTCATACTAGCCTTTCTTAGGATTACTGCAATTATGCAATCTCTGCGGTTTTTGTTCTAAATAATATCAAAGCAGGCATTTCCATTGAAAAGCAGAAACAGTAGGCTTTTCTCTGATACAAATTGGATTATTGATAGGATGGCTAATGATGATATCTACAAAACAAAAATTATTTTTTTTTTAATTCGATCAAAACATCCTGTCCAACAGGAAATAGATTAAACAAAGTACTGCACTTTATAACTAGACACAATAGTTCATGACTATACCTAAAATATGATAAAATTGTTTTATATGCCTATTGAATGAAACATAAAACATAAAAGCGTGTGAGAAAAAATGGTTCATAAAGTGTCTATTAAAAATGTTAACCTCTCAAAGTTTGAAATATTACTAAGGAGGAAAAGACACGAATCATAATCAACATAATCATACTCATAAATCGCCAATAATTACTACACCGGGAATGATAATCAAACTGGAGCCTTGCAACTTTGTGTGGAAAAATTACCCATTTAATCGATCGTTAGCATTTGCTCATTTTACTTTGATTTAAATTTTTCTCTTCATTACATATGTCTGAATGTCCGCAGGCGATAATTGTAAAAAAAACGTGTTTGATAGTAATATCATAAGCCAGGAGTTCCATTTCCCATTCTTGCAAGCTTAGAAATAGGAATTTTAAGAGTACGAAACCACTCGAAAGTATTCTGATTAGATAATTATCTTGAGCGGAAGTCCATTGAGGTTACAAGGGAACGTTCTTATGACCCAAATGACAGTTAAACACTCATTTTCAGTAGTTGCGTACCTCAGTTCCACGTTACGCAAAGGTTTACTATTACACGTAGCTAATTGAATATTCACGCTTTTTCGCCTTTTAGCGCCAAAATAGCACCTACTCCACTATCGCTCGCGTATGTAAAAAGAATGAATGGTACATTTGTTATGGGCGCTGTTAGAGTGAGCGTTTGGNACTAATATAAAGAGTGTTCCATTTGAAAAATGAAATGTTTTCGCAAATAACGGAAAGTAGTAGCAAAAAGATGACTACGTCACTGGATTCTATAGAAGAAAATATGTAAGAATACGTTTTAACTTATCGGATAAGTTTAAAGATAACTGTGATACGGGGAGGGTGCCTCAAAGGTGATATTTTGCAGTTCCACCCCGTATCTTAAAAGTCAAACGATATATTAAAATTTTTCTGGCGCCATCTTTAAAATTTAGCACATGCTGCGAAACCCTCTATNCATTTAATCGATCGTTAGCATTTGCTCATTTTACTTTGATTTAAATTTTTCTCTTCATTACATATGTCTGAATGTCCGCAGGCGATAATTGTAAAAAAAACGTGTTTGATAGTAATATCATAAGCCAGGAGTTCCATTTCCCATTCTTGCAAGCTTAGAAATAGGAATTTTAAGAGTACGAAACCACTCGAAAGTATTCTGATTAGATAATTATCTTGAGCGGAAGTCCATTGAGGTTACAAGGGAACGTTCTTATGACCCAAATGACAGTTAAACACTCATTTTCAGTAGTTGCGTACCTCAGTTCCACGTTACGCAAAGGTTTACTATTACACGTAGCTAATTGAATATTCACGCTTTTTCGCCTTTTAGCGCCAAAATAGCACCTACTCCACTATCGCTCGCGTATGTAAAAAGAATGAATGGTACATTTGTTATGGGCGCTGTTAGAGTGAGCGTTTGACGAAACGTTTCTTTAACTTCTAAGAACAATTCATTTGTCCAGACGAAAGGTACCGTTAGACTCGCTAGATAGTGTTAAACGGAACGCCCAACCAACCAATGTTAGCAAATGGATCAGCGCTCGCTGAACGAACGTAGCAAGCAACATGTCAGTTGTAGCTTGTAGCACGTCATATCACTGCAATTAAAGTAAAACATTCTCTATTTCCTTTTCATGCCACTTGATGTTGCTTCTCATTTGACTGTTGATTAACCAAAAATGAAAGATGATCCAAATTTTAAAATTTGCTTTCTTTACAATGATTGATGTAGGTCTCTTCATTTATAATTACATATATGGCGATGTTGTAGCTTTAGAAAAATGCGAAGATTATCTCAGTCCTAAGACTGATTACCTTATGACCTTATGAAGATGATGATGTGGTGAATATTCAAATAAGAATGTGCAAGACAGATCTAGGGAAAGACATTATATGCGTCGAGTGTTCGTTTGGTTTTCCAGTAGAGATGTATTCAGTGTCTTCCTTTTAGACGGTATTAATTTGTACTTATTGAATCTAATATATCTTCATCGAATGACATTATAATACTTACTGCTGCCACGTTATACCTGAGTGCGTTGAAAAAAAGTTATGTCATGTCACTTTCATGCCAGAACCACGCTTCTGCTATGTTTTAAAGCTATGCCTCTCCGGGCGCTCCCCCTTAAGGTGCGGATGATACCTATTTATTGACCCACTGAACCACGTAATCCTTTACAATGCCAAGGTAGGAGCAGCTCTTTCCGAGTTTAGTTTAAGATCATCTCTACTCAAAAGAAATCTTAAGAGTTCGACATGTTAACGAGCTAATGTGATTTCTTCCCATTTAATTTTAACCTTGTATCATTTAAAGCTATAAACAAAATTTTCAATAGTGTTAAATGATATTAAAAAGTATTGGAAACTACAATCTAGTCATCTTGAAAAAAAAATTCTCGGGCACATACGTGAATACAGTTAACGAATCTACGCTTAAGTTCATCTAACAATGCTTCCACTTCTGGCCTACAAACTTTTCATTTTCTAAAGCGTTCTCGTCTATTACACTAAACCATTATTCTCCGTAGCAATCAAGAACATCGGTACAACTCCTAATGCTAATTGAACTCCATAACGGGTAATTCCAAATGTAGACTCGCGACGATGAAAAGCACGTACCTACCGTCCAATGGTGTCCACGAAGGAATTAACACTTCCAGTGTCTCCATAGATTTAATTTGTATATTTAATTGCTGACTGACATCTCGAAAGGATTTTATCGAAGAGCATCGTCACAGGACATACAAATTTGTAAAATTAACAAGAGCATTTGCTATATTTATTCCTACTCGGTTCGTTTTCGTCTTCGGGCTCAGTACAATCTCCTTCAGAGCCTGAATAAACGCATTATTGTCGCTTCATGCTTCCTTTAATCCACTCTACATGTGCTTTCCCGTTTCTAGCAACTCTGCTGATTCAAAATGACGTGATTTGAGGCAGTGTCAGGAAGAGAACTTTGCTTTGTTTGCCCTGACATAGCTAGAATCGATTTTGTCGCGAGATTTGTCTCTACTTTAGCCCGTCCGCCAGCCAGTAATGCTGGTGGACGGACAGTTCCTTCAGACTACGCCGGAAGGCCTTCTTCAGCCTCCTTTCAGGAATCGTGGGAATGGTTGGGTGGTGGTTCGGGTGAGAAAGACGAGACGGACGAAATGAAGACAGACAAGAATGAAAGATTTTCTGTAGAATATTACTGCCCCAGCATTTACTTAAGTGATCCAAGGAAACCACAGAACAACTTGGACCAAAGCAGACGGACCCGGAATCGAATTGGCGTCCTCCTGAAAGCTAAGCAATGGTCTAAACATCTAGGCCATGCCGCTCAGTCACAGTCTCAATAAGTTTTCCGTCACAACCTTGGTTTCTATACCTAAAGATGCATTTTCGATAATAATCGTTTAATTAATTGTAACGGCCCTAAGATAATCATATCGATTAAATGTATCTTTCGTTTGTTCGACCATTTCACGAAGTGAAGGTGTACCAGCGCCCCCCCCTTCTACTGTTTAGCTGCACTGTTTGAATTAAAAGTAGTAGAAGTAGAGTTTTAACTCTTACTATATTTACTCTTATCAAATTTCTGTTGTTGAAGACCTATTTCAGACATTAATTTACACAACAAAATGTTCATCTCTGTCTCAATAAGTTTTCTCGTGGAATTATTTACATTATTATTTAACACTTGATCAGTATTGTTATTATTGCAGCTCTTATTCTTTTTGTTATCTTCGAAAGTTACTAACTGCTATTATTATTTGTTTTGTTATCAAATTCATTAATTTATTACACACCTGAACTATCTCCGTCAAAGTATCTAATAGTTTATCTCTTTAATTTCCCATAGATAGATATATAGATAGCTTTATTAAAGACATTATGTTTCATATACATATATTTACAAGGTGCATTGTACATTTAGGTACTCTATACATATAGATTCACGAATTTTATAATTTTTATTCTTTATGCTTTTCTGCTATTTTCCTCATACATAATATTCATCTTTTAGTACATCCTTTTCTTTAATTTGAAATTCTCTTCTACCTCCCAGTACCTTCATGTCCTTTTCTCAGTTCTCAGTCTAAATCTTGCTCTTAAAACTCCCGTTTCTTTCCATATTTTCTTGTATTTATGGGTGAAATTTAGGTTTTTTCATTTCTTTTCTTTTTTGCTTATCAGTGTCTTCAGTTAATCTTTCCGGCTTTTTCCATATACTTCCATCTTTTTCCGGCTTCCATCTGTTAATGTAAGTATATTCGTAAGTTTCTATTATCCCTTGTCTTAATTTGTTGTCTATTTCTAGTTATTCTAAAGTTTTTTTACACCATGTCTCTTCTCAATTTATCCATCGCCCTTTCATGTCCGTAAAAAGAGAAATATTTAGCCTTTTTTTTTCTTTATTTTTTTTTTCAGACGCAGTTTTGATTATATATGTGTAGTTTGCGTCAACAGTACCTGTGTTTCTTTTGTATCCCGTCTGCGTTTCTCCTACTACCCTTTTGTCTTCTAATTCTAAGTCTTTTCCTAAGTATTTCAGCGTGGATTTGTAGCTTGTGCTCATGAGTGTTATTCCTCTGTCATTTTCTGCCTCCTTTCTTGTAAATTGGCTTCATTCCTGTTTTCCATTCTTCCGGAACTTCTTCTTCTCCATTCCACATCTGATTCAGTGCTGATTGTAAACTCCTATTTATTTTCTGTTTTGCATACATCTATGCTTAATTTTTAATTTTGTATTCCCCTAATGCCCATTTCTTTTTAGATTTTTTATCATTTCTTCTACTTCTTCTAATGTTATTTCCCTATCTTTTCATTCTTTCTTAATTTCGTTATTCATCTTTCTTTTTTCTTTTACCATTGTTCCCCCAGTTGTTTGCCAAATTGTTCAATCCATTCTTCCATCTTTATATTTTTAATTGTACTTTCTTTTTTCGTTCTTTCACCATTAATTAATTCCCAGAACTTCTTTTCCGTGCTCTTTTCTTGCTTCTGTCCAATATCTTACTTTTTTTTTTCTTATTGTGTTTTTTGTATTTTTTCTTACTTTCATAGTATTTTGTTCGCTTTTTGTCTTTTTCTATGTATTCTTTCCTTTTTTTATTTTGCTCCTTTTTCATCGCCATTTGCATTTTTATTCAAAATAAACATTCCATTATCGGATACCCAATTCAGTAACCTTTACTAGTTTATAGTTTGATAATATATTCCCTTCCGTGATCATTTCGCTTTCTTTTCCTGGTATCTTCCAGGATTTTTTCTACTTTTCATGAGTATCGCTCCGTTTATCTCCTATTTAAACAATTATGATTATTATCTTCCCTTTTTCTGTCTTTATTTCCAATTTGATTAATTCTTCATTTAACATTTCTGTTTTTGCGTCTTCTACATTTAAAAAACTTGAAATGATTGTGTCTATTCCTCTTTTAAGATTAAAGAGTAAAAAGTTAGTTTATCGATATATTTTCCATCTTTTTCATCTATTCATGTTTCTGATAAATTTATTACGTCATATGCGTAGTTTTTTTCATTCGTCTATATTTCTGGTACATCCCAAAAGCTGTTTTTTTTTCTTGTTTCTTTGTCATTGTGTTTTCTTTTTCCTACATTGTCTTCTAAATTATTCCCTAGGTAACTACCTTTCATAGATGTTGTTCGAAAATTCCCCTATTATCTTAGTTATTTGTACTTTTATTTCTAATTTTGTGCTTATTGTATATATGAGGTTCTAATTTCATACAATAAGTTGTTTTTCTTTCTTCACTCCATATCATCCAGTTTACGTCAATTTTAAATTTCTTATATCCTATTCTCATGAAGATGGAATTTGAAGGCGCTAGCTTCGCTTTAGTTTGATTCGTGTGACCCTTTTGTTTTAGAAATCTGTTATACAGCTTAGGCTTTGTGTTTTTGGACGCACGATATCGCCACTAGTACTACATTTGATTTCTTAAGTCGATTTATTTTGGCATAACCTCCTTTACTTGCTTAATAATTGTCTTCTCCTGCCTCATCTTATCTTCCACTTTACTATTTTGATCGCAGTTCAGGATCTTCTTTGGCTTTATCTCGCGTTTTAGTCTACCCTTCTAATAAATTTTCTTGCTTTTTTCTGTTCAAATCTTCTGTTTCTCTGCTCTGCACATTCGAGACGTCCTTCACTCCTAGAACCTACTTTCAATCCCGCATAAACTTTATCTAACTGGAAAAAAAAATCACAGTAGTCAAAACTTCGTTTAAATCGTCAGATGTGGTTCGCAATTTCAATCTCGTCGATTCTCACAAGAACGCCGTTGACATTTCCACCAGCCAGCATAACTTTTCTATTCTATTTGGTTACATGTCTACCACGTAGAGGTATACTTCATTTACTTTCTCTAGAGATGTCCCCCTTCCAATGTCTTGGATGCGTGTTGGCAAAATTGCAGGTAGGGAGAAAAAAGTTCATTAGATTCTCGACTCTTGTTCATTAAACATACTTTTTCATAAAGTTTTGTTCAATCATGAATAGTAGTGCGAGTCGAAAACAAGCGTTAAAGCCTTTAATATGTCTTCAAATATAAAACATCTCGGTAATATTTTCAGTAGTAATTGGTATCAGTAACAGCACATTTGAACAATGCAATTTTAATGGATAAAATGGTCAATTTTTCCGTGCAGTACTGTACGGATTATACGCCCCTCACCGGTTAAGAGTTTGTCCGAGAGTTGTCTCCTTCCTGTTCTGGCCTAGTGCTGTTCTTTTTTACTTTGCGCCGGTGACACTGAAGGTAACATCGCTAGAGAAAGTGAACGAAGTATAATTCCGTCGAGAGTTCAATTCAACAAGTAAATATCCGTAGGGGCCTTGGCGAACATTTTTAAATCACACGTAGTTTTCTACAAATCGCTGTGGGTGGAATGTTTTTAACTGTTTTCTCCGTTACTTTTCCGACAATTTTTATGTAGACTAAACATATATGCAACATAATCTGTTCCTATCTCTTCATCTTCTTAAACTCTTCATAATACTTTATTCATTATGCTGTGGTTATCATTTGCGTTCACGAAAACTAATTTAAATTCACTCTTAAAATCATCTCATCTTTGAACTTCGAGTCAAACGAATTAAGTAATAGATACGCCCGTTAAGGGTTCTGTACCTCAAAGAGAATGAAGTAATCCTTCTAATCCAACGTATGTTTTCTATGTAGCATATTTTGACATTCGGAGAAAGTCCGAAAAAAAATCTTCCAAACTCGATTCCCGTAATGCAAGAACTATTTACATACCAGCAAGCTTATTTATTCATTCGAGTTAATAAAATCGTCCGCTTCTAATTTCCACAGAGTATCTTAAACTCCTAAGTTTACGCTGTTCTCGAGAAAAGATTACAAAAGTAATCATCTAATCTCGATATTATTTCCGGTTAATTCATTATTGTGATATAATAACGACAACCCATTTATGTGCTCATGTTTAACAACACATTTTTTTATACACACCGTCACGATTGTAGATTCATCGTTGTAACTAAACTCGTGTGCTTCTCACGTGTATCATCCTGTTTACATTTTATTTTTACACGCGCTTCTTATCGGATCTACGCAATATGCTTACGCTTAATGACGGATTGTAGTTGTCGGCTACGAAATTATAAGATTATTTAAAGACTGCGTTTTTAGTTGTACTCGGGATTATATTATATATTTAAATCTTATAATTTTCTCACCAATTGGCTATTCTCCGCTAGTACCCGAACGAAATATGTACTCCGCGCTTCAGTCTTCAACTATACCTATGTTCTACATTTTTCATCATCCTATTATTTTCTGATATAATTACTATTGACTAGATATTCCTCATAAAGGTTTATTATATTATATGGTTGTGTTTTCCATGACGGTTTGACCACCGGTGGCTTCAGCAAGTCCTGCCCCTTATAAGCTGATCGTTTACTCCCAACAATTTCGGTATTCTGAATCGAACAACGTTCCAGTACTTTTCCACTCCTCCTACATTACTGAAGAAAGGTGACCGCGTGAGGATAGTTCCCGTAATGATGGAAATTCCCTTGTCTTGTAGTTCGTCTAGAGTCTAGAGGTACCCTCACTAGTTTTACAAGCGTCTGAGTCACTCATCTTTATTAAAGAGCATACAATTTCCAAAAGTAGTTTAGCAATTACATTATTTGGAGAACGGTCAAAGTCAGTCTTAGCCGTCTTAATTAGCGCCTAGTTTGTTGAGAGAAGGTGGTGAAATGGTAGCCGATTTACCTATATCATCCGTAGGAAAAATTGAATTAATAATTAACGCTTGTTTTTATAAAATCGCTTATTAAACTACTTCATAAATTAATTACAAAAGATTTGGAATCATGATAAGTTTACAATTATTTATTACCGTTAACACTTTAATAAGTATAAGTACATTCCGTTAAAGTTAGTAAATTCCATTGACAAATTAATAACTGTTATCTCTGTAATAACTCGCAATTAGTAGATCAATATCATGAGTATAACCTCCGTTACTTGCTTAATAGTTGTTTTCTCCTCCCTTATCTCTTTCACCTTTCCGTTTCGATCTCACTTCAGGCTCTTCTCTGGTTTTATTTCGCATTTTTGTCCACTTCCAGTAAATTCTCTTACGTTTTCTGTTTTTCTGCACTGTACCTTCGAGACGTCATTCACACTTTTTTTGACCTACTTTTAACATCACATACACTTTATCTAACTGGAACAAAAACTTCATGGTAGTCAAAATTTACTTATAACCGTCGCATATGGATAGCAATTTCGATTTCATCGGATCTCATTAGAACGCCATTGACAGTTCCACTGGCCAGCATACACTTTTTGTTCTGATTAGTTACATGTGTAGCACGTAGATGTAGTTACGCGAGTATTTAATTCGACGAGTCGACATAATTTAATTCGATAAGTCGATTCAAAATACAATTTAGTTTTTCTTCTAGACTTAGTCTCGTACTTTGTCATAATCTTGTGTGTTACGTCTCGGTCTTACTCAATATTCTTAAGGGGGCGAACATTTTTAAATCCCACTGAAACATAGCAACTTTCTGTAGATCGCTGTGTATGGAAACTTTTTAACTGTTTTTCTCCGGTTCTTTTTCCAACAACATTGATCTAGACTAAACATATATACAACATAGTCTATGCCTTTCTTTTCAATTCCATGAACTCTTTATAATACACCATTCATTTTTTTTGGTCATCATTTACGTTCCCGGCAGCTACATTAAAATCATCCAATTTTTGCAATTTCTAGTGAAACGCGATATAAGAATTATGCGCTGACTTTACTAATAGGTAGGCCCAGTATGATTTTATGAATTTGTTACGTGAAGCAGTGACTTATAGGCTTCCGTACATCAAAAGGATTAAAGGAACCCTTATAGGGTCACAGCGTCATCCGACTGTCTGTCTCTCAAGACTATTTTCTCAGAAATGCGTGAAGGTCTCAAGTTGAAATTATCGAACATTCAGGTATGCCTTGGAGCTATGAAAAATCAAAGTTCTATTGAAACATACGGGCCTCTAAGTTGGATATTTTGACACTCGCAAGGGAATCAAAACCTATACCTACTATACTTTCTGGTTACCAAAAATCATAAAATTTGACAAGTTTACCCTAAAAAGTTGATCATTTACGTATCCTCAATTGAACTGCGCTCTAATATGTTCGCAGACAGCACTTTGCAATCTTTGAGTTACTCCGTACTTGCTACGTCACTGGAGGAAGGCGACCACATGAAGGTACCTTCCGCAGAAATAGAATTTCCCTGCCTTGTGGTTCATCTTACTTGTTTTACAAGTGCTTGAGTCATTCATCTTGGTTAAAAAGCATACGGTGTTCAAAAATAGTTTAGCATTTAAATAATTCGAAAATTCAGTCATAGTCTTAGTCGTCTTAATTAGAACCTAATTTGTTGGGAGAAAGTAGAGAAATGGAAGGTTGGAAGGTGATTTATATCAACCACAGGAAATTTAAATAAATAATTAACGCCCTTAATAAATCAATTATTAAAGATTTGGTATCACCATAATAAGTTTACAATTATTTATTGCCGTTATCACTTTAATAAGTACATATGGAATTTCCGTTAAATTTATTAAAAATTTCCATTTGACGAAATAATAACTCTTATCTTTGTACTGACTCCCAATTAATATATCTATATCAAAAGTAATAATCAACCTTACAATAAAATTTTCAATAATGTTTTTCAAGATAAAATGAATATAAATCTCTGTATCGATTCAACCTCGTCAAAATAAAATCAAAACTAAAGTAAATATTCAAGGTTTTACACTTTTTTGAAAAATAAAATCAAAGTTAACATCTTCATATATAAATATATTGTCAAAATGTTTGTCCGGGACAAACTCTGAAGTTACCTAACCAATTTTTATGAAATTAGGCTAACTGTAAGTAATTTTGTCTAACATAAATGATGGGATAGTTTTTGACCTCAATGGAACAGTGGTTTATAATTATTTGTAATTTCCGCAAATATTGTGACGTGTAGGCAACCGTAAACAACCCAACATACAATGTCACGTGTATGCTACCCAACATGCATAGTGGCAAAGATGACCAGTTTTCTAGACGTCACATTCTGGATTATTCTATATTTTTTTGTTTAGATTATTCTCGAGGAGGGAAAATCTTCAAAAGTCACCCCCTGAAGGGAGGTAGTGTCGGATTTTTACCTACTAAAACCCCTCGAGTGGTATATTTCTAGAACAGTTCCGGTCCTACAAATAGTTGCATAGGATGACAGTATTAGGTCATCGTCATTCAAGTCGAGTTTCGATTGTTGTTAATTGTTGTGTATTGTTTTATACTTGTACTGTGTAATGACACAAATATTCAAAAATCTTGCACTTGGAAAATACGTGTTGGCTAGGGAGATTTTTAAGTCATTTAGAGCATTTTTATAATATATTTAGGCGGGATCTGGACCTATTTTGAGATAGGGGGGAGGGGGGGAACAAAACAAAATGTTGTACTAACCACATTCCAAAAAAAAAAGAAAAGAAAAAAATTCATGGGCCATTTTCTCGTGCGTAAAAAGAAATAGTGCACCCTAGCCCAAATGGAATATCGCCCGACCAAAATTTCTGTCACTATTTTTCCCGGAATACTCCATATTTTAAGTAAATTATACCGTCAAAACCAAACGGATAAGCCTACATTATTTTCGATTCTTCCCTTCCTCTCTCCTTATCTCGAAATGGGCCTAGATTCCTCCTATATATCATATAAAAAAATACTCTAAATTACTTAAAAAGCTGATGTACCACACGGTAAAAGGTTGTGACGACTAGCGCGTCAGCTTACTATGTTTCCCCCATGGGCATCTATATGTCCCCTGCTCACGTATGGGGAACCATCAAATCTATTCATGTTAGCAAAATAAGGGCTAACTCAAAATATAGTGCATCAATCAGCACTTAAATAGATTATTGAAATTTTAGCGTAATATTTCAGTTTTATTCCCTTGGGTTTTTAGATCAGTTAAAACGTTTTGTTAGTGAATTGTAATCAAACTGTATTAAAAAAGTTTAGCATAAGATTCATTCAACGTATTAGAACTAATTAGCCACAGCAGCATGCGGTCGAGTCAGCTAGCAGAGAACTACAAATATTTTATTTTTAAATTAAACCGAAGGGTAATTCTGGCGAGTAATTATCAGTGTAATAGATACTTAAGTCAATTAACATTACAAAGGTCATACAGTAGGTACACAGTTTCTTCTCGTACGTGAAAGATTGCTTTTCGATACCTTAACAAAAATTGATTGCAATGATAACAAAAATTATTGCACTACTTAAATTAATTCACTCAATATAAGATTAAGGGGGAATTTCCCTCTATCGACCTTATATCCCACGTAGAACAGTACAGTGCTCGCTCGTAATTTTGTAATTTTTCATCTAAAAAGAAATCATGAAAGGCCTTGAACTTGACGAGTCCGCAATAAATTATCTGTGAAAATGAACGTATTGTAATGTTCGTGGTTTTAAAAAAATTAACTTCTAAGACTGATAACGACAAAAACTATTTATTTACACTAATTATTGAAGAACTTTTAAACACTATTAAATTATTACTAAACTTAGGTTATGAATTATTCTATTTATTTACACTACTGTTCATATATCACTATTCGCTGCGCTATTCACTTCACTGCTATCACTGTCAATTTATTTCTTGATTCACATCTGCAACGGTCACTTTATATTCTTCTTCTCTCGGCGATCATCTCGTCCTTTATATACTCTTTTGTTTACTTTCGGGAACCTTCTGGAAACATCCGGATAGTTTCATTTTTTCTAACTGTTTTCGCAGAACACACATTTACAAAAAAACGGCGCACATGAAGAAAGGCGCCCGCGGCTAGTTGACGAATCGATAAGCCGTTTACGCACTCGTGTGCCCGATCGCACACAAACATGCTCGTACTCGCTACAGTAATCTACTTTTTTGTTTCCACTTGGGACTGTAGTCATTTACACATACCCCTGTTAAGTTAGACAATTTTTCATTAGTAGTATAAACAAAGTTAAAAGAGACAACCCAATAATAATTCAACGTTCCAACTATGGTAGTCGCATTTATACAAAAAAAAATCAGGATCAGTATTTGAAACGAAATACCTAGGTTTGTTTACGAAGTCAAATTGTACAGCAGGGCATGTTAAATACAGATTAAAATTCATCACATAGTTCGCTCGTGTTTCGAATTTCTTTTGCTCTTTAACTCAAATATTTCAATTCAGAAAATAATATATAAGCATACAAACGACGAATTGGATACGTTAATCAGACTTGAAGTTTTAAGTAGATTTTTGCACTATCCATATTTGTTCATATAGGTTCCAAATACTTTGGAAAATGAGATATCAAGTATGGCCACGAATGGAAGAAAATGCTCAAGCACTCTTCAAAGTTCCACCTCCTGGAATAGAGTTTACTTTACCCTCCCCAAAAATAGGAATAGAAAGCTTAGACGTAGTAGATTCTCCTTGGGAATTATGTGTAAAAACAAAAGTTGAAGAAGTTACCATTAATCAAGAAAGACATGTGAGATTTACTTCAGTTTTTAATTCGAAATGCTTTCTGACATGTGCTTTTTTGATGTTAGAGATCTTTAGTTACTGCTACAAAAACGCGTAAGAAGCAACAAACTGAACTAATCAAAAAAGCCTTACAAGCCCAAGATGATAAAAAACGAGAAGAGAGGGAGAATTTCTTAATAACAACGATTCCCATTACCATTCAGGCAGCACGGGAACCAAGTATTTATCACACAGGAGAAGAGCATGATGATGGTAATGGAAAGGTATTGGTTGATTACAAAAATAAAATCTTTTAATTTTTTAGCTTTAGGGGAAGATGAACAAGCAGAAGGACAAACAAGAAATGCTGGACATCACTTACACTCTGCGCATTCCCTGTTTCCTTCGTCATTATGTTCAGCGGTTGTGTTGATAATTAATCTTTTAGATGATGCTGCAGTATCAGCCGATGGTACTGCTGTTTATGAAGTCACTTATCAGGTCATTTGGTGTTGCCTAGTAGAAGATTGTGCATTATTTCTTCGTTACGTTCTCGAAAAACTAACCAGAGAAAAACAGGACCAAATGTTCAAAATTCTCCGACATTTGATTAGATTTATTCCAAAATTACCACAGCAAGCCGCTTTCGCATTGTATAATTACATAATCGGTTATGTGATGTTCTACGTTAGAACTCCTCACGAAGAAGGTCAAAGGTTAATCGGGACGGCTTTATCATTACTTTGGATGGCAAGTTGGATTTTTTAATATCGTCAGTTCCACTAATTTTAAAATGACTGCATTTTAATTTAGGTGGTCCATAGTGTGCATGGAATAATGTTCAAAGATTTAAAGCAAATTTTACGAAAGGAGCAATGCGATGCATCAATTCTTCTAACTGCCAACGTCCCTTCTGCCAAAAAGATTATAGTTCATGGACCTCAAGGTACACGAGCTTTCATAGAAAACAATAATATTATTTCAAAATATCTTAATATTTTGTTACTAGATCCTGACGCTGGAGGCATTCCTTCTCAGTTTCCAGTACAGGAAGATACACAATTTTGCCAGATATTGAGGGAGTCTTTGGATTTCTTTGGCGTTGACGAAGCACGTCATAACGAATTCTTTTTAGTTGATTATAAAACTCGTAAGGCAATTATTTAATTCAACTCTGGTAATTATATCATTCTAAATTTTTAGATCATATTCGAAATTCCAGTGCGTATGTTCGAGATTTCTATTTTTTCAAAAGATCTCAATATCCTCAGCTAGAATTAGTTCATATGCAACCCGAAAACGCATTTAATGCCTTACAAAAGCAAGAGCTAGTTCACAAGTTCGTAGAAATCGGAAAGGTTTTATTAACCTGGGCTATACTCAAAAACGTGGATATGGTATGCAATCACATTCCTAAGAAATGATCTTTGTCTAAAAAAATATTCTCAAAACTGTTTCAGGTCGTTCAAAGGGTCGTTTTCTTGCATGAAGAGTTAATGAAATTACCATCCTTTCCTAGAAAGGCTTTGGAGTCGGACTTAGAATTATATAAGGGAGGTGAAATTGGGAAGGTAGTTAGGAAATGTGTGAAATATAAAATACTTGTAGGTACTTACTAACTTACTTTTAGCAACTTTTGGGTTTGGATGTTCTCCATAAGTTCATGTGGGTTCGCTTAATTGCTAGAATGTTTGAAGCAATGGCTGGAAATTTTGCTTATTCAGGAGACATTCAACTATTTTTAAATGTTCTAAATGGAGCACTAATTTTACATTCGGAAGATTCTTGTATTTTACGCTATGTAACAGCCACCTACATAAATGCTGCGTTTCATTTCAAGAACATCTTTTCTACCAACGGGTAAATATAAAGCATCAGTTAATGCCATTAGTACAATTCGATTTACGACTGCATTTGATTTGAAAACTTAACTAACTTTTTATTTTCTATCGAATTGTGATAATGATGGGTGCCAAAGTGAATACGTGAACAATATAAAAAGTAATAAACAACGAACAATACATTATTCTTGGGATTCCCAATTAATACGAGGGTGGATTGATAAGTTTCCGGCCTAACCAAGAGATGACGCCACTAGGCCTACCTTGAGGTGACATTCTATAGTACCATCCTTGGATAGCTTGTAGCTATAGNGCTTATTCAGGAGACATTCAACTATTTTTAAATGTTCTAAATGGAGCACTAATTTTACATTCGGAAGATTCTTGTATTTTACGCTATGTAACAGCCACCTACATAAATGCTGCGTTTCATTTCAAGAACATCTTTTCTACCAACGGGTAAATATAAAGCATCAGTTAATGCCATTAGTACAATTCGATTTACGACTGCATTTGATTTGAAAACTTAACTAACTTTTTATTTTCTATCGAATTGTGATAATGATGGGTGCCAAAGTGAATACGTGAACAATATAAAAAGTAATAAACAACGAACAATACATTATTCTTGAGATTCCCAATTAATATACCCAAAATTAGCAAATTATCAGAGAATGAACAATTGGTGGAAGTTTTCAAATGTATTATTTGAAACTAATGGAGGAGATTATGTTGAGAAATAAAAAAAAAAATTTTTAAAAACCTTGTTTTTCTTGGTCAGGCCGGAAACTTATCAATCCACCCTCGTATACCCAAAATTAGCAAATTATCAGAGAATGAACAATTGGTGGAAGTTTTCAAATGTATTATTTGAAACTAATGTAGAATTCAACTTTAATAGAGTAAAGACTAATTATTTTTTTAACGATTGTATTTATAATTTTGTAGATATCTGTTAATAATGCCTACGTTATTGAAAATTTATTCAAACCATCAAACGAACAAATTAATCAAAACAACCGTAGAATACGCTGTGAAACAATTCTATTTGATGAATAGAAAACCCTTTATCTTGCAAATGTTTGGATCTGTGTCAGCGATGCTGGATACGGATGAAGATGGAACTTATGGAGATGCTCAAAAAGTAACGTTGTTCTTTTGGGTTTCTTATATTTACGATTTAGAGCGAACGTTAAGGCATATTTCGTTTGGAAAACCCGTTGGATTCATCTTGATTGATGATTTAAATTGAGAAATACCTTACAATTGAAACTGTAGAGTATGCCAGATAAAGCCGGTACTTATAAAAAAAATTTACAATCTTCTCCAAAGTAGATTAGATACAAAAAAAATCGACTAAAGACATAAACATCAATCTGTTGAACTTTACAGGGTTGCTACTAAAAACATTTTTAGTTTGTCATCTTGTCAGAATTTCAGTATTTAAATATTTTTCAAGTTAAATTACCATTTAGAATACATTCGACAGGTTTTCGGAACAAACTGTTCAAGTGAACATATTGATTTTTCTCTTTACAGATCCAGTCCAGTTGTTTGTTTAACTTGCTGCTTAGTTTAGAAACTCCATCGCCTGACCCCCTTAATATAGCCGAATTGGTGAAGGAAGAAAAGCCACTGAAAGCAATTGATTTTTGTTATCATGACGAAAACGAAATGGTTACAATTTTGGATTGTATCTCACTGTGCGTTACTGTAGTTTCTTATGCTTCTGAAAGTGTTAGAGGATATCAGATGCTGGTAATTTGTTTACCTCTACACTTTAGTTTACGATTGATTACGGCGTTTCATCTTGTAGATCATTTTAGAGGCTGTTCTTCCGTGTTACATGGAACATATTCAATTACCCACATACGATAAAGGTGGTAAAACCGAAAGAGAAATTATTCTCCAACTCGCTTGCGCTATCAGAACTTTAGTTAACAATTGTGAAGCTCTTACAAAGTAAGCTGAACATGATACCATTTTAGCTTATGTAGCTTTAATATATTTTTATCATTTTCTTATAATTTATAGAAGTTACAATGGTCCTTATCGTTCAAGTCCAGAGCACAAGAGTTCCAGCCAAAAGAATTACAGTCGCGGACCGTACTCTCCAGGATTTGACTTCGAGGACGAATCACATTCCAAATTCATGAGCGAACATTCGAGAGCCAAGTCGATGTACGAACATAATGTGGAAGATTCTGAAGCCTTACGAGCAGAATACAGAAGACCCAGGGATGTATTGTTATCATTGGTTGGAGAATTTATTTGTAGAGCCAGTTACAGACTTAACGACATTCACAAAAAGAATAACCAAGAGGGAAAAGGCATAGAATTACTGGATGTAAGATCCCACATTGTAAGTCGATACAATTAATTAATACTAATTCTTGATTAATAAAATTATTTTTTTCAGAGACTGACAGATATAGCTCACAGTTTGCTAAAAGTATCCCCATACGATCCAGAATCCATGGGTTGCAGAGGATTGCAGCATTACATGAACTACATTTTGCCATCTACGGAATGGGCTAACGATGCCATGAGGCCAGCATTAGTGACGATCTTAAGAAGATTGGATAAGGTTTTTCAGAAAATTTGCAAGAAACCTTCAATTAGAGTAAAACGAAATCATATGAAAATAATAAGTTTACATTTGACATATTATTTTGTAGAGGAACATCGACTGGGATGCAGCAGCAGGATTATTAAAGGGACTGTATGAAACAATTTTAATTCATTCATACATTATCCACTGGCAGCACATAAAGGCCTTTATTAATACTTGTCAGGTACATATAAAACTTTTATTGTTTTTCATTCATGAAACTAGAATGGGCTCACTGATTCAAAACTATTTTTCGTTTGAAGGTCTTAATCGTTGGAGAAGGTTGTACAACAGATGGTGGTGTTTCTTCAGCCACAGCAGCGTTAATGAACCAAACTCCGCCCCCGCACTTTTGCTCCATGGTAGTTCGTCTGATTGCAGTACAGATTTTAAATAGCGACGAAATGTATACTCTTGAAAACGTTTGCGGAAATGCACCTTCATCTAGCCATCCGAATCAGGAGAAAACCGAAAACATGATAATGAATCTTATAATGCCCCTCTGCCTGCGAGTTGGAAGCGGTCGAGATGGTAAGTACCTACCTTTTCATTTAAAGTCGTTTATATTACATTTTTTATAGTATAATTTCATTAAGTCATGAGGGTGTTTAAAAAAATGATAAGATTGTTTTGAAATTCTTATATAATGAATATTATAATATTAAGATTTTGAAGTAATCTTTTCGAAATCGTTTGCTGTTCCATCATCATCATAAGGTCATCAGTCTTAAGACTTGTTGGACACGCACCTCCACTCATTCCTATGAGCATTTCCCTAAAACTAGAACAACCCACATCCTTAACTATTTGCGAACAGTAATCTAATCTAGGTCTAACCTAACCTAACCTAACCTAACCTAACCTAACCTAACCTACCTCTACCCCTCCTAACTCCAGTTTCTACCTCTAATATGTCTCTGACTAGACATTCATGCCTGAGAAGGTGTCCTACCAACCTATCTCCCCTATTTCTTATTGACTTCCATTGAGTTCTCTGTTCTCCTATTTTTTCTAATACCTCTTCATTTCTAACCTTTTCTATCCGCGTTATCCTCATCATTCGCCTATAATAGCACATTCCGAACGCTTTTAACCATTTCTTTACCACCGCGCCCACTGTCCATGTTTCGCACCCGTACAACGCCGCACTCCAAACATACTTAAATTGTAATTGTTTTTAATTGTAAAAATTGCTTCATATACATGGGCTCCTATGGTGGTATGATGAGAAAATGTAAATTCCACTCAAAAATGCTTAGATTTTTTTAAAAACTTTTTTTTTGCGATGCTTACACTTTTTGTATTAATATTACAAAAGTATAAAAATCTTCACAATACCATTTGCAAATTATTACTTAAAAAAGAGTTGAAAATGCCGTGAAACCTAACTAACGACCAACGCGAACTTAGAAACATGACAACGCGGCAAGCATTCCATATTATTATTTGACATTTTGTAATATGAACTAATCGCACTGTTATGACTACCAACATAACAGATCTGAACAATTCGCTTGCATTGTGACCAGAATTCGTCACATGATATACGAAAATAAGAAACAAAATTTCACGGATAAATTAATAAATTTCTGAATAGTTTCCGGAAATTAAAGAAAATAGATAATAAAGTTCATCTTTTCTATACATTTTAATTAATGAGTTGTATTTTTATAAACCAGAATTATTTCTTTAGAGTTGACAGTAATCATTCAAGCCGCTTGCCTCTTAGCATTCGGGAGGACGCCGATTCCGGGTCCGCCTGCCTTGTCCAAGTTTTTCTGTGGTTTTCTTGGATCACGCAGGCAAATGCTGGGGCAGGAATATTCCACAAATAATCTTAAATTCTCTTCTGTCTTCATTTCGTCCGTCTCATCTTTCTCACCCGAACCACCACCACCCACACATTCCCACGATTCCTGAAGAGAGACTGAAGAGGGCCTTCCGCCCTACCTTCCGACGCAGTCTAAAGCGACTGCCTGCCTCCCAGCATAACTATGTGGTGGGAATGAAACACCCAAAATTTTTTCTTTTTTTTTTCTGCTTGCCCCGCGTCCCTGTATGACACTGACCAACCACCTTAAACATGTATCTAAGATATTTAGTATTTGAGGAACAATTATTGAAAAATAAAAAAATAATTAGCTGTATTAACCTCGGGAAATAACAGGGTTCTAAAAAGATGTACCTACTGATGGACTAGACGGATTAAGAAAGGTCAACAGATATTAATAAGGTTCATAAGAAGTCTATTCAAATCTAATATCAACGACAATGTATCGTAATAGGCTATTTCATTAGATTCTATTGGATTCCCTGTTCAATTATTATATATTACACTAGATTTTCGCTTCCTTCGCAGAAATTAATATTGCTTCTCAATAAANAGAGATCCTCATTTCGTATCGAATCTCTGAACGAGAGACTCGAGTCGCTCATAGAGAGATCCTCATTTCGTATCGAATCTCTGAACGAGAGACTCGAATCTCTGAACGAGAGACTCGAATCTCTGAACGAGAGACTCGAATCTCTGAAAGGGAGAGTTGAATCTCAGAATTAACAATTTTATCGTTCGAGTCTCTCATATAGAGACTGTGAGAGATCCATAAAAACACCTAGGCAATAACTGAGAGACTGTGAAAGACGCTCTCAGAGACCCTGAAAGACTCTGAGAGACTGGAGAGAGACTGAAAATTTTTGTCAAGGGTTACGATTAAAAAATTCTGTATTTTACAATTACACAAAGATGCTTTGCATTCGCTGTTAGAAATACATTTCAATATTCACTATTCATTTTTGCATAACTTATTGGCGATTGTTTTGTATTGAGTGATTTGGAAAGGATTTCTTTGCCCTTACAATCAACTAAATCTGCACGGACGTGAGACATCGTGGAAATTTGACGCGTCAGCCATTTATATCCCATCTTCCAAGTCGCTCCTCCAAATCAGGATTATGAACAACGGACTTTTGGGATAAATTGTTGGGTAAACTTAGTAAAAATCGCCGAGATGCTTGCTACGACTTTTGCTCCTGGATATCAGAACAGGAGCATCTTCAGCGAAAAACTTCATCCTCTATAATCGAATTATGGTGCATTAAGGCGATCAGACGTCGGCTGTACTAAATGAACTTTGCTAAGAAAGAGAGTTTCTTTTCGATTGAGCAGTGTCTCATAATAATCCTTTTGTAAACCAGCATGACGTTAGTAACGGCATAGTCCAAATCAGGTTGTTACTTAATGATACTTTAGCTTCCATTTAAACTTTCGCTGCCGATATTGAGTTTGAAGACACGTTACCTTCCATCTGAATAATGTCCTTTGTTTTATGCCTTTAATAAAGGCTTCCGTTTATAAATTTGTCCAAAAGTCTTAATTAAAAACAATAGAATCGCTAAAAACAGTTTTCGCCTGTCTTTTCCACTAAGACATCTACGTGAATTATTAGTGTTCAGCAATACCTACAGTTGATAGTGTAATGTTCGTGGGTTTAACAAAATTTACTTCTAAGGGTGATAACGACAAAAACCATTTATTTACACTAATTATTAAAGAACTTAAAACACTATTAAATTATTATTAAGCTTAGGTTATGAATTAATCTATTTATTTACACTAGTGTTGATATATCACTATTCACTGCGCTATTTATTTCACTTCTATCACTGTCAATTTATTTCTGTATTCACTTCTGCAACGGTCAATTTATTTCTACTCTACTCGACGATCGTCTCTTCCTTTAAATACTCTTTTGTTTACTTTCGGGAGCCTTCCCGAATCATCCGGATAGCTTTTTTTCTTTGAGCTATTTAACTGTTTTCCCAGAACGCAGGTACGACACACATTTAAAAATACGGCGCACATGAAGAAAGGCGCCTGCGACTAGTCGGCGAATCTATAGGCCGTCCACGTACACGTATGCCCGATCGCACACAAACACACTCGTGCTCGCTACAATATTTATATAAAACTTTGGTCCTTCCTCCACTATTATATGGGTCCCAGATATGGACACCCTATACCTATACCCAACAAGCTAAACTGAAATTACTGCAGCACAAATTTCTCAGATTCTTTACGTTTAGGCTTAATATATCGATGCCACCTATTGAACATGATTATACCATCGTCCAACTTAGTCACAGGTGTGGAGCGTTGTCAGGGGACATCAAGTGTGATTCTATTATGGTCTTGTTTGAATTTTGAAATAAAAGTTATACCTTCAGAAGTCATAGAGTGATACTTGAAACCAGAGCTACTCAAAATTATGTATTCTATTCAGTTGTATTCCGCCTTAAAAGGCTTTGAAACTTATTGCCTAATGAACTAGCAGAAGCTCATAGCTTGTTTNCTTAAATCGGACCAAAAACAAAAATGTGCCATGCAATCTTTGAAAACTCCTTTCAGCTTTCTTCCTTTAAAATGTTGAAAAAATGTATGTATACCATTAATTTTATATGAAAGAGCATTAAAGACAAGTTTCAAGTAAATCTGATTGCAAACAAAATTTCTAGCATATAAACGTTACAAACCCTTTCCTTCTCCTTCGAATTTTTTAAAATGCTGAAATAGGTGTTTGATTTTATTCCAATGAGCATAAGTATCAAAGTTCATGCAAATCTGAGGCAGTTGAGGTTACCTCGGGGGTGCCAATGATCTTCACGCTGATATTACCACTGCTAAATTACTATTGTTTCCAGCCTTGCGTCTTCCTTTTAATTTTTAAATACTATTGTTTGCTGATGACGCTAAACTTTTTATTAAAGTTACGTCAACCTCGGATTGTCAGGCTGTCCAATTCTGATATCTCTTCCTAAATAACTGGTGTATAAATAATCAATTTACTCACTTTAAATCTCGCTAAATGTGATGTAATTACTTTTACTAGATCTAGAACTCCTATTATATATGACTACAAGCTGCATGGCAAATGTCTTGTTAGAGTTTATGAGATTTCTGATCTAAGTGTTATTTTCAAGTCATCTTTTACTTTTGATAAACATCTTGCTAACGTACTGTCTAGAGCTTTCAGATCATTAGGATTTGATAAAAAACTTGCAAGAACTTTAGTCTTATGCTTATATGCCTTATATATTGTAATGTTCGTGGGTTTAACAAAATTTAATTCTAAGACAGATAACGACAAAAACCATTTATTTACACTAATAGATGGTAAGTACCTACCTTTTCATTTAAAGTCGTTTATATTACATTTTTTATAGTATAATTTCATTAAGTCATGAGGGTGTTTAAAAAAAATGATAAGATTGTTTTGAAATTCTTATATAATGAACATTATAATAATAAGATTATGAAGTAATCTTTTCGAAATCGTTTGCTGTTCCATCATCATCATAAGGTCATCAGTCTTAAGACTTGTTGGACACGCACCTCCACTCATTCCTATGAGCATTTCCCTAAAACTAGAACAACCCACATCCTTAACTATTTGCGAACAGTAATCTAATCTAGGTCTAACCTAACCTAACCTAACCTAACCTAACCTAACCTAACCTACCTCTACCCCTCCTAACTCCAGTTTCTACCTCTAATATGTCTCTGACTAGACATTCATGCCTGAGAAGGTGTCCTACCAACCTATCTCCCCTATTTCTTATTGACTTCCATTGAGTTCTCTGTTCTCCTATTCTTTCTAATACCTCTTCATTTCTAACCTTCTCTATCCACGGTATCCTCATCATTCGCCTNGATAACGACAAAAACCATTTATTTACACTAATTATTAAAGAACTTAAAACACTATTAAATTATTATTAAGCTTAGGTTATGAATTAATCTATTTATTTACACTAGTGTTGATATATCACTATTCACTGCGCTATTTATTTCACTTCTATCACTGTCAATTTATTTCTGTATTCACTTCTGCAACGGTCAATTTATTTCTACTCTACTCGACGATCGTCTCTTCCTTTAAATACTCTTTTGTTTACTTTCGGGAGCCTTCCCGAATCATCCGGATAGCTTTTTTTCTTTGAGCTATTTAACTGTTTTCCCAGAACGCAGGTACGACACACATTTAAAAATACGGCGCACATGAAGAAAGGCGCCTGCGACTAGTCGGCGAATCTATAGGCCGTCCACGTACACGTATGCCCGATCGCACACAAACACACTCGTGCTCCGTACAATATTTATATAAAACTTTGGTCCTTCCTCCACTATTATATGGGTCCCAGATATGGACACCCTATACCTATACCCAGCAAACTAAACTGAAATTACTGCAGCACAAATTTCTCAGATTCTTAGCGTTTAGGCTTAATATACCGATGCCACTTATTGAACATGATTATACCATCGTCCAACTTAGTCACAGGTGTGGAGTGTTGTCAGGGGACATCAAGTGTGATTCTATTATGGTCTTGTTTGAATTTAGAAATAGAAGAAGTCATAGAGTGATCCTTGAAACTAGCGCTACTCAAAATTATGTATTCCTTTCAGTTGTATTCCGCCTTAAAAGGCTTTGAAACTTATTGCCTAATGAACTAGCAGAAGCACATAGATTCTTTGGGTTTAAAAAACATATTGAAGAATATATTAGTTTAGTTTAACCATATTTTAAGTTATTGCACCGCTTAATATATATGTTTTTCTTTTGTTTATAATATTTGTATAGGACCCTTATCCGTTGATCGATTAAAGAAATAAATAAAATTCAAATACTTAAATGAAGTGGATGAACGTTTTACAGCAGGAATTTATGAGAGTTTCATTCGTTTACATTTTGCAAGTTACCCATAGACCAGGCTGCTTTTTGTTGCAGATACAGGTGCTTTAAAAAGGTCCGACATTAGTTTTGCATTAAATTTGGTTCTAAATGCTATTAGCCCACCCAGCACGAAAGCCACAGCGACGGCTGTACAAAACATCAAAGCCGTCACAGAAATAAGGGCTGGGAGTCTCACGTTCACTGGTACACGGGATGCCAAAACTTCTGCAAAAATCAACACTTCACTATACAGAGTTGCTTTTCTTGGTAAGTAAACTACTATTTATCCTTTAGAAATTCTTGATCTAGAAATATATGTACGAATTTGAAATTATCTTACCTGTTACCTATACAGGGTGTTCGATCTAACCTAAAAACATGCGGTTTTGACACTTCGCTTTAACACGAATTACCGTATTTTTCTTGCTAATATGCTCACCTTATTCAGAGCTGGAAATACCGAAACTTACTTCTGGCAATCTTAAAAGACGAACAACTTTTCATTTCCAAATGGAATGACCTATATAAAAAAGTACAGTTCGATGCAAAACTAAAAGCCCTTACTATTGATTAAAGGTTTTAAATATAAAATAATCGATTTTTTCTGGAAAACTGTCACAAAGAATATTTAATTTCTACCAGTAGAAGGAGCTTTTATTTTCGCATCAAACAGTACCTTTTAATATGGATCATTCCATCTGATAAAAAAAAAATTATTCGTCTTGTAAGATTGTCAAAAGTAGGTTTTGATTTTTCTGGCTGTGAATAACGCACACATTTTGTCCAAAGTAAAAACTATACGGTAATTTTTGCTGAAACAAACTGTACAAACCGCATATTTTTAGCTTTTATAGTTTAGAAGCTGTTTGGTCTCATTTAAAGAGCTGAGATTGTGTTTTTTTTAAAAACAGTTGAATATCTGAAAAAACTACTGGAGGTAGGCATAGGAAACTGTTAATAAAGTC
>NW_020438914.1:1048218-1113120 GCF_000699045.2 Agrilus planipennis | reverse complement strand
TTTTTTGTATATAACTATATGATTCCAGATAATCTTTATAAAAACATTTTTTTTTTGTTAAATGTATAATAAGTAACAGAGTTATGGATAAAATCGCTTTAAGTGGAACAGTCTGTATGTAGCAACTTTAGTATTTAGGATAATCCCCACAAGGAGTTGTTGGATATCAATTGAAAGCTGACGCCAAAAGAAAACCAATGATGGGGAAAGAATACAAAAACCGATTATATATTTATAAGCCATATTAACTCAAATCTGGCCTCAGAATTATCTCAGCTCATTAAGATTTTTGGATATCCTCAAACATAAATTCATAAAATCAAATTTGTGACCTTTTTGAGAAGATTATCTACAACGTAAAATGAAAGGACAAAACAACCATGACAATAATCTTTCTCTCGTCGCTGAATTAGAAACTGGCCACAACAACTGCTCCATCGTATCAAGATTTTAAAATATTTTAACACTAAAATCCAAATCTTGTTAATTTGGTTTGTTTAGATTTAATGTTAAGTTATATTGAAATTCCGATTCTTTAAGGTAATTTTGGAGCAGATTCGAGTACACAATTAAAAAATGCATCAAAAATAATTACTCTCTTTGCATTGAATGTGTTTTCAAACCGTGATAGAAGTGGGCTACGGAGACCTGATAAATGAATCACAAAAAAAGTAATCTTCTTCGACGTATTCTTCGATAGCTCACTAAAATGGGGCCCCAGAAAAGTTGTGACATCAAGATATCCCAAAAACCATATTTTAGTACAGCGATAAAAAATACGTCAAAGAGAACTACTCTTCTGTTTCAATTTACTTTTACTGAATTTATTCCATTAGAAATGTTTACCTTGTATATACAGCGAATGAAAATGTTCTATCGCTTGAGTTTTGCAATTATTTTTTCCTATTTCAGCATTGAAAATAATGACCATTTGTTTCGAGGGTGAATTAGTTCATGACTGGAATAGAATTTCTCGAACTATGAGAGAGCTAGGTAAACGAAACGAGGCAGCTAAATTCCTGTGGGACTTCCTTGATTTTATCGTCACCTACAGGACACCCTTATTTATTCTTATGCAGCCACTCATTTTTCAAAAGGCAAGTTATTATTAAATGTTCTTCAAACAACTATAACATACTAGGGTCAATTGAAAAGTCCCCGGCCTGACACATAGATGGCGGCACCAGAACTAAATCCATATGATTTTCAGTTAGTCCTAACCTTCAAAAGACGCGTCTATAAATTTGACGGCTGTCGAATCATTAGTTTGTGAATTATAGCATTTTTAGTGAAGCAACTTTTGTTATTGTGAAAAAAATGGATAATAAGGAATTTCGCGTGTTGATAAAATATTGCTTTTTGAAGGGAAAAAATACAGTTGAAGCAAAAACTTGGCTTGATAACGAATTTCCGGACACTGCCCCACCATCAAGGATTGGTATGCTAAGTTATGCTAAGTTTAGACGTGGTGAAATGAGCACCGAAGACGGTGAACGCAGTGGACGCCCAAAAGAGGCTGTTACGGACGAAAACATTAAAAAAATCCACAAAATGATTTTGAATGACCGTAAATTGAAATTGAATGAAATAGCAGACACTCTACAGATATCAACGGAACGTATACATCACATCATTCACGAATATTTGGGTATGAGAAAGCTCTGTGCAAAGTGGGTGCCGCGCGAGCTCACTTTTGACCAAAAACAACGACGAGTTGATGATTCAGAGCAGTGTTTGAAGATGATCACGCGTAATAAACCCGAGTTTTTGCGTCGATATGTGACAATGGATGAAACATGGCTCCATCATTTCACTCCGAAGTCCAATCGACAGTCATCGGAGTGGACTGCACACGATGAACCCGCTCCAAAGCGTGCAAAAACGCAACAGTCGGCTGGCAAGGTTATGGCGTCTGTATTTTGGGATGCGCGTGGAATAATTTTCATTGACTACCTTGAAAAAGGAAGGACCATCAACAGCGACTATTACATAGCGTTATTGGACCGTTTGAAGGACGAAATCGCCGAGAAACGACCGCATTTGCAGAAAAAGAAAGTCCTGCTTCACCAAGACAATGCACCGTCTCACAAGTCAGTGAAAACGATGGCAAAAATTCATGAATTGGGCTTCGAATTGCTTCCGCATCCACCGTATTCTCCAGATCTGGCCCCCAGCGACTACTTCCTGTTCTCAGATCTCAAAAGAATGCTCGTTGGGAAAAAATTTTCGTCGAATGAAGAGGTGATCGCCGAAACTGAGGCCTATTTTGAAGCAAAGGACAAATCGTACTACAAAAATGGTATCGAAAAGTTGGAGGATCGCTATAATCAGTGTATCACCCTTGAAGGGAATTATGTTGAATAAAAAAAACGAATTTTGCAAAAAAATGTGTTTTACTATTTTAGGCCGGGGACTTTTCAATTGACCTGTTACATATTAATTTTAATAGAAAGGTCAGGTAGTGTAATTAACAATACATTTTTAAAAAGGTTTAAACTACTGCGACTAGCAAGAAATACATATTTCAGTAGATGGCAATAAATTGCCTGTCTTTTTTGATAAATATGTTTACGTATACACAATTAATATTAGATATAGTAGGCATTAGGGAAGTCCGTTAGCCCAAAGCTAGAGATTTCTGGAGTGGAAACTTTAGAATAACACATACAGGATCTGTGGAAGGTAATTCGGAAGTAAGAATCCTAATGCGTAGGAATGTAGGGCAGAGTGTAGAAAGTTACTTACAAAAAAGCGATAGGATAGTGATAGTTAAATTAAATACGAAGCCGGTAAAAACCATATCAGTGCAGGTCTACATGCCTACATCATCTCACAATACTGAAGACGTAGAAGCGGTTTATGCAGATATAGGTTTTCCTGCTCTTTCACTCAACACTGAAAGAGCAAGAAAACCTAATAGTTGTAGGAGACTTTAAAGCAATAATAGATGAAGGTAAAGTGTAAAAAAAAGAGAAATAGCATGTTCTTGTGGATTAGGCAACAGAAGTGATAGGGGATAGGATTTTGCGATATACATAACTTAACCGTCCCGAATACTTTATTCAACCCTCACGTTAGAAGGTGCTATACGTGGAAGATGCCAGGTGATTTAGGGAGATATCAGTTAGATTACATATTTGTTAGGCAAAAATTTAAAAATCAAGTGAAGGACTGTAGGAGTTATCCAGAGGCAGATGTAGATAGCGATCATAACTTAGTGGTTACGAAGACCAATGTTAAATTGAAAATTCCGAGAAAGAAGGAAGGTAGGAGACGTCTTGACTTAGAAAAGCTAAAATGTAACGAAACGCGTGACAGACTAGATACAAGGACATACGAAATACTAAAGGAAGCAGAAGAATCGAATGTCAGGGACATAAAGACAGAATGGAACTGCATTAAAACGTGCCTAAAGTCAGCAGCTACAGGTGTTCGGTGTCGATGTGTTCATATTTGTTTATATTTTTTATAGTTATTTTAGTTTGTATTTTTTTTGTATATAACTGTATATCATATCTATTACTTGTAATTCTATATAACTTCAAATTTTGTGTTGCAAACAGCTTTGGGCCTCTTTATTACACCCTTCAGGTAGGTACCAAATGTTGGGAAAGTCCGAGTTCCCAACTACGTCACGCCGGACTTTCTCTGGGTACCTGAAGGGTGCATAGCAACAATAGTAGCGTTGACCAAGGGGTCTGTTTACTTAAAGGCGTGTCCNAAGATAGAGATTCATTATTATTCATTCTATTCAATTACAAGTTAAAACCAAATTCAAATTAAAACAAAACCAAATTCAAACAAAATCAAACTATACAACAATTACAATTCGACTTCAATCAATCAAATTAATATTCAAATCAATTTATATATCAAAATCAAGAAATAAAGTGTAAATAAAGTGCAATTAAGAAAAACAGTCTATTAATTCGAAGAAAATTAACCAAAAGAGCCTTCGGCGGGATACCGCCATATACATCGCCAACAGATTACAACAAACACAACAAACAACAGGTATACTAAAAAAAAACGATAGTAGGAAACCCTGAACAACAAACGAATTTGTAGGATTAATAGAGGAAAGGCGAAAATACAGAAACAGGACAAACGAAGGGACAGAAAAGATATAAGGATATATATCAGGGAGTGTAGGACAGCTAAGACCTCTATAGAAGTCAATAAGAAATAAGCGAGATAGGTTGGTAGGACACCTTCTCAGGCATGAAGGTCTAGTTAGAGTCTAGCGACATATTAGAGGCAGAAACGGGTATTAAGAGGGGTAGAGGTAGATCAAGATTAGATTACTGTTCGCAAATAGCTAAGGATGTGGGTTATTCTAATTTTAGGGAAATGAAAAGATTAGCTCAGGATAGGAAAGAGTGGAGGTACGTATCCAACCGGTCTTAGGACTGACGACCTTATGATGATGATACAGAATGTCCAAGAACAAACTTAACATATCTAATCTAAATAATTATACGAATACAACATTGCATTACGTTGAAAACCACGCTCGTCTCAAAATCTTAAAGTTTAACAATCCAGTGCTATACATATAGGACATCTAATATACGAGGAGTAAAATTTAAACTTCTTTGTAAGGTACTGGATAGTAGGTGCAGGTTTGACTTTTGTACGGGAGATGGGAGAAAGGTTTAGAAAGGGTTAATATTTTGGAATCTTTCACGACCTTCTTGTTTTCACTTTGAATGTCCGTTTTTGTATTTAATGGCGATTGGGCATGGATGCACCATATCACCCCTGAGCAAATATGGAATAAGTACTTAAAGAAAAATACAGCCGTGCAAAAAAGGTTCTTTTGACTGTTGACTAAAAAGGGGTGCTGCTTATTGATTTCTCCCATGAAAGTCTTGCTTATCCCAGTAAAAGGCGGTAATCATTTACAAAATGAGTTACCTACGGAAGACGTATATGCTATAAAAATAAGATAAATAGACGGAGGATAGACGTTGTACAACACTAAACAAAACTTTTTGACAGAGGTGGAAATTGGAAATAGTAATTTTAAAGACGGAACCGCCTGTGGAAGGGGAAAATGGGTGGTAGGAAAAGAGATAATACTGTAGAACACTAAAAACGCAACGAGTGAAAGTGAAAAACCGAAAATTGTGAAAAGAACCCAACGTCAATTAACCATACCTAACCTAATCTAGTAAAGTAAAAAAATTTGGAATGTGTTTTTTCAAACCGCAAGAAGAATAGCGTGGGGTCGAGTCGCCTTCAATAAAAAGAAGTCACTTCTATGATGAAACTTGAAAAAGGTTGTTAAAGGTGTATGTTTGGAGCGCGGCGCTATGCAGGTGCGAAACATAGACGTAGGCGCGGCAGAAAAGAAAAGGTTAGAAGCGTTCGCATTATGAGGATACCATGGATAGAGAAGGTTAGAAATGAAGAGGTACTAGAAAGAGTAGGAGAACAGAGGACTCTATGGAAGTCAATAAGAAATAGGCGAGATAGGTTGGTAGGACACCTTCTCAGGCATGATGGTCTAGCCAGAGGCATATTAGAGACAGAAACGGAAGTTAGGAGTGGTAGAGGTGGACCTAGATTAGATTACTGTTCGCAACTAGTTAAGGATATGGGTTATTCTAGTTTTAGGGAAATGCGAAGATTAGCCCAGGATAGGAAAGAGTGGAGTTGCGTGTCCAACCAGTCTTAGGACTGACGACCTTATGATGATGAAGAGGAATTATGCTTATGAAGGTTACATTTTATTACAGCTAACTCAACCTCCAATATCAGACTTCGAGAGAAACGTTCATAACAGAATTCGAGAAAAAATTCGAGGTATAGGGCTTCCACTACCTAAAGGAAGGGGCGCACTTCTACTAGAACTGGCACGGGAAATGAAGGAGCTAAAGGAAGAATTAGAAGACAGTGAGTAAATTATTATGGTATCTTCGTACATAATATAAAACGCACCTAGGTAATGCATTACATTAAACTATTCTATTATTTATATTCCTGCAATTTTAATAACTTTCGCTTTCAACAAAAACAATTTTGCGTCAATGAAAACCTATCAGCGTTAAAAGTAAAATGTTATTTGGAATATTTTCCTTCTCGTCCTCTAATTTATACGATTACTCAGTGTTTATATAACCATGCCCTCTTTTTCTATCTCCCTCTCTCCGTTTGCACAATAGTCATTAAAAAGAATGGAAGTTTTACAGATAAGTAATGTCCTTAGAGTTTATTAGCGGCGTTTGTACCAACAAGTTTACTCTCAATAAACAACTTAATTTCGCGGTGTCAGATAAAGAGTTTCACTTCAAACTTATAAAGAACTTCAATACAAACTGGTAATAACAATTTAAATAATGTCTTCTTAGATTAATTATCTAACATGTTTCGAAGGGGGTGGTTACCCGAATGTTTCAATCGAAAAAATTATGAAGCAAACACTTAGTTACCTACTTTTTCGCTAAAGCAAATATATTAAGAAGCCTCCGCAATATTAGCATTTTTTCAATTGGTAACAATTATGTTAGTGTTACCAATAAAATTTACAGCGTCTGAGAGCACAACAAGTGCAAAGAAGTCAGAACCAACGCAGCCATCAATACATATGACCAGCGAAGTGCCAGTAACAAGACACCAAAGGCCTTCTTTAATAGAATTCCTCACAGGAAGCGATCTCAGCGGAAGGCACAGTTCCAGGACATCAAGTGACCATCACCTCAATGTTCAACAACCGCAGAAAGGTACGCTTTATGTAAATACTACGTATAAATGAACAATAAATGCGAAATCCTGTTTAGAATTAGTAAACTAAAAATATACCCATATTAAAGTTAAACACACACAGGAACATAGCGGGCAGATGAACGAAATTCAGCACAAAAGTGTGATTACTATAAGCTTAAATGAGATAACCGTACTGAACGACAAGGAGCGCAGCACGTCAACAGAAACATGCTTGGGTTCCAAGCAATGAATTAAAAATGTGCCCTCGGCAATGATCAGTGTGGAATAACTCGGTATCAATTGCAGTCGCAAATAGATACGAACATCATGAACGAAAAACCTACACATGACGCTAACGGAACTAATTCCACTTTGGCTCCTTTGCTTGCGCATGCGTATTATCCATATTATCTATTATGGTCATAGAAACATAACTTAAAATGTACAGAACCTGCAATAATCAGTTCGAGTAAATATTGTCAGGTCATCAAACACGTTTTAGATTACTCATTATTCATTTAACTATTTACTTTTTAACACACATCACTATTTTTAATTAATTATTAATAGATCACCATATCCCACACTTCGTCACTTTGTCGCTTTATCGCTTTTTTTATTTTTTTCATAACTCGAACTAGTACTAATTCTTCCAACAGCACGCCAACTATTTATAGGGACTGGCCTTGTTCTAGAAAAATCAGGAATATGACGTCTAGAAATCTAATATTCTTTGTCACTATGTATGTTGCCTCCACGTGATACTGTATGCTGGCTTGCCTACATGCTTGTGACACTGCCTTCCCTCCTAAAACCAATCGTCCCGATAATTGACGTCACTTCTGTAGGGAGCTAGCCGGTCAAGATAGACGATCTACATCTTTGTCCGAGGCCTCTTCTGAATTCGATAAACGACGTCGTTGATACATCGAATAGCGGTATATAAACCATCCCAAGTTGTTGTAACCGAGCGGCATGGCCTAGAAGTCTAGACCATTGCTTAGCATTCGGGAGGACGCGGGTTCGATTCCGGGTCCGTCTGCCTTGGTCCAAGTTTTTCTGTGGTTTCCTTGGATCACTTAGGCAAATGCTGAGGCAGTAATATTCCACAGATAATCTTTCACTCTCTTCTGTCTTCATTTCGTCCGTCTCGTCTTTCTCACCCGAACCACCACCCACCCATTCCCACGATTCCTGAAAGCAGGCTGAAGAGGGCCTTCCGCCCTACCTTCCGGCATAGTCCGGAGGGACTGCCCGCCCACCAGCATTACTGGCTGGTGGGAATGAAACACCCAAAAGTTTTTTTTTTTTAAGTTGTGGTTTCAGTCAATGTCCCTTCCGCCTTGTTGGATTGTTTAGTGAAACATTGTCGTCTTCGTTAAAACCAGTAGAGTTAGTTCGTCAATCGTATCTAATCTTCATGCGGTCATTTTCGAATTGCAGTTTCATACGCACGCCGTTATGAATGACTTATAATCATTCTCGTAATTTGCCCACGTATTCGTCTGTAGGTATTGGAGAGCCTTTAGGACGAATAAACATCATATCCGTTGGCAATCTGAGTTCTTTCCCAAATAAAATGCTGGCCGGTATTCTTCCAGTTGTCTCTAGATGGCGTATCTACAAGATAAGAAGAATAGTAGTAGGTGTCGTCCCCAGACAGTTTGGCTATCATCGACGAAGCTTCTTAAATTGGTTTCCAGAGTAGCTTTTAAACATTCCAATATTCCATCAGACTGTAACTTCTTGACTAATGTCGGCTCGAAGTTCTTGCCTTCATCAGAATGTAATCGCACTAGTACTCTTATCGGCTAATTCAGTCATTGAAAAGCTTTTCAGCAAAGGTGTGTTTCCTGATTCGGTATCGCGTATGCTTCAGGTCACATACTAAATGATGCCCAAGATATTGTACTAATGCATTGGTCCATGACTTCTTCACTTCCTGCACTCCACATCACTTCTACTTCGCTGCCAATAAAATCGCTTGCTTACGCCGGAACGCCCTTCGTCATGGTTTGCTTCTAAGACTTCTGAACGTCTGTTCTTCGGAAGTATCACTTTTTTCTAGCTCCATTTGGTCTCTCCCACATTCTATTCAACACGCCGTGCTCTAAGGCTACTAGACCCAATCATTTTTTGTTGTCGGCTTAAATAGATTCCAGCTTCTTTCGATCTCATTATTAGGTCAATATCTTCGTTTTTCCTCTGATCCACGATTGATTCTTTATCGTCCCAGGATCCCTCAGGCTGAACGGTGGTTAGATTGCAACAGATCGATGCCAGTTCTCCCTTATTCTCAGCATATAAACAATGTTTGCAGTTTTCTACGAAAGGTCTCCGGTATAGTGTACGAGCATTGTCATATTACTTGCCTGGGCGATACTCGATCTCGAATTAATACTCCCGAAGTCGTTCTAACTATCGTGCCATTTGTCCATCCGGGTTGTTTAATTGCAATAGCCACTTCAGCAGGGCGCGATCTGTTCTTAAAGGGAACTTCCGTCCATGCAGCTTCAGGTACTTGTGAAAATGTTAACCACGGCCAGTAGCTCTCGACGGGCGACACAATAATTTGGTTCTTGTTTCGAGAATGTTTTACTAAAGTGTATGAGGACCGTTTCTTTTCAATTTTGTGCTTGGGATGATGCAACACCAAGTCCCAAGTGAAGGGTTCGTTGAATCATGAGTATCTCAAGATTGAGACTCTAGCGAGTGTAATCTTCAGATTTTCAAATGCTTCTTGGTATTCGGGCGTCCATTGAAATGTGACTTCAAAGTCTATGTAGCGGTCGAGCTGTATCGGTAAATCCTCGTATGAATATTCAGTAGTCGGAATAAAGTTCCAGAGAACTTCTAAGTTCATGTCAATTCTTTGATATGGGCCAACTTCTTACGGCATCCCTTTTGTCGGAATCGGCCATAATTCCTTTCGGTGTTATTACATGACTCAGGTATTTCGTCTCTTTTGTATGACGTATTTTATTATAAGAAATTGCAATATAAATGTGGCGCAGGAATATAGTATAGTACCTACAGGGTATCAGAATAACTCAGCAGTTTTTCAATATACAAAATTTTTTATTTTGAGTAGGTGTAGACTAATGAAAAGGCAAAAACCATAGAGAAATACGTACAACTTGTATTGAAGCTCTAGCTGTATGTACCATGGTTGACCTGTGGACGCTAAACATTTTTATATGTGTTAATTCTTTGGCATGCAATTTACGTAGTTTTTTGGGCACTTTTTTTTTGTTAACAGAACCACTCACGATCAATCACCATTATTATTATTGTTTCGTTTTCATCTTTCTTTCTGCGTACTACTGGATAGTGAAAAACTTCCTTCATTCATTAGTAATGAAACACTTTTTGTAGGGCTAAATGCAATGCATTAATCTTCTGAATTCACTTCACCTACTACACATCACCTCAAATTAATGAGGAAAAATAAAGTTTGTCTGTAGTGGGTTAAATAAATTCAAACAATTAATTCATTAATGGATTCCTTTATCCAGTTGCTGAATAAGATTTTTTCACGATTTTCACTTTTTAATTGATAGATGGTTATATCTAACTATTCGCTTTTAGAAATAAAAATTTTTGGTAGAAATTAAAAATGAGCTGAGTTATTCTCATTTTGAATACTCTGTGTAACGTGTAAGTAATGTTATTTAAGATCGATACTTGTAAAATTCAAACCAGTGATACTACGATAAGGACTGCATCATCACATAATCGAAGACATGCTTTTTTTCTCGATTTTTTAATACAATAAAATAAAAACTCCGATAAATTATATTTGATACATTTGTCATTATTTTTTCAACTCGCCATAGTAAGTACTCGAATCTGGCGTCAGAAGTTTCAAGGTACCCTAATTTCAAAATAAGACAGCGCAAAAAACAATTTGAGATTATTTCATTACTTTTGATTGTTTTATTCCTACTTACATGTACTTAGTTCTCAAAAAACAAAAAATTGCATTTGTTTTTGGTTTTGAGGTTAAAATATCTCAAAATTCTTACGTGCTGAGGCATTTCTAAGGCCAGATTTAGAAACTGTAGTAAAAGTGATTATCCTATTGCTTTCATACTTTTCCAACCCCAATTTTGTTGAACTGTGTGGTCTTTTCAATTTCTAAAATATTAAATGGAAATACGTATTTTTTTTATCGTACAGAGTCGTCTTCAAGTACAAGCTATGGCTCAACACCTAATCAGGGAAATACTAGTTTAAGTGAAGCACAAGAAGCTGTAATTAACGAATGTTCCACAACCCCTTATTACGGTGCAACGGGTAAGATGAGTCGATGAGCTAGCTGTTTTTTTCCAAAAATGAAAATGTTGTTGCTTTAAACGTTTTTTTACACAAAAGTTGCACTGTTGCTTAAATAGTTGTTACCAGAAACAGAGTCTCGGTTTATTCATATGTATGTATATATACAGGGTGTCCAAGATGAACATGTACCGAGAAAGCATACAAAACAGAAAAGTCATTAGTTACGGTTAACAGTTTTTAATTCGATGTATAGGAAATTCTGTTGAAATAGCCATTTAATGAAGTAGTAAATTTTGTATATAAATAAAATGAGAGGTATACTTCGTTTACTTTCTGTAGCGATGTGACCTTCAGTTTGACCGGCGCAAAGTAGAGAAGAACAGCACTATATTTGAAGACATATTAAAGGGTTTCACGCTTGTTTTCGACTCGCACTACTATTCGTGATTGAACAAAACTTTTGGCCGGTACTGTATGAAAAAGTATGTTTAATGAACAAGAGTCGAGAGTATAATGAGCTTCTTTCTTCCTAACTACGATTTTGCCAGCGCGCATCCAAGACATTGGAAGGGGACATCGCTAGAGAAAGTAAATGAAGTATACCATACTTCACCGAGCGGCATGGCCCAGAGGTTTAGACCATTGCTTAGTATTCGGGAGGACACCGTTTCAATTCCGGGTCCATCGGCTTTGGTCCAAGTTTTTCTGTGCTTCCCTTGGATCGTTTAGGCAAATGCTGGGGCAGTAATATGCCATAAATAGTCTTTCATTCTCTTCTGTATTCATTTCGTCTGTGTCATCTTTCTCACCCGAACCACCACCCACCCAATCCCACGATTCCTGAAAAGAGGCTGAAGAGGGCCTTCCGCCCTACCCTCCGGCGTAGGTACTGCCCGCCCACCAGCCGTTAGTGACTGGGAATGAAACACCCAAAAGTTTAAATTTTATGTTTTTAATATACTTCGTTCACATTCAAGATGTACTGAATATACCTAAGCACAATCACGTACTGTGCGCGTGAACATCGAAACCTGAAACATTAAACAGAACAAAAAATTGAAAAACAAAATACGTTTTGCATGTAGGAAATTTTAAATAATGCATGTATATTGTATTTGAGATTCATCAAGTACGTTTACCATACACGTATTTATTTTTTTACAAATAAATAAAGGTATACTTCAATTCAAGAGAGATTGCGTGTGCTTATCAACATAGTCTGTACGGAGCAATCCTATCTATATTGATTTGTTATTGTCTGAAGTTCACACATATTTGTCTAATACGATGTAAGCTATACTTCGTTTAGTTTCTGTAGCGATGTGACCTTTAGTTTGACCGGTGCAAAATAGAAAAGAGCAGCACTAGGCTAGAAAAGGAAGGAGGCAACTCTTGGCCAAACTCTTAACCGGTGAGGAGCGTATGATCCGTACAGTACTGCACGGAAAAATTGACCATTTTATCCACTAAAATTGCATTGCTCAAATGTGTTGTTATTGGTACCAATTACTACTGAAAATATCAAGATGTTTATTTATATTTGAAGACATATTAAAGGCTTTAACGCTTATTTTCGACTCGCACTACTATTCATAATTGAACAAAACTTTTGGCAGGTACTGTATGAAAAAGTATGTTTAATGAGCAAGAGTCGAGAGTATAATGAGCTTTTTTCTCCCTACCTACGATTTTGCCAGCGCGCATCCAAGACATTGTAAGAGGCACATCGCTAGAGAAAGTAAACGAAGTATACTACGTGAACGTAAGTCTTGACGAAGTAGGTATGCTTATGATATACGCTGCAGTTTATTTGCCTCTTTTAATGTGCGACAGTAGGAAAGAGAGTACTTGGTACATTCAATTCAACATCAGTTATATTGTTTTTTAAAGTTAAACACAGTCTAAACAAGGATTAGTATTGTTAATTTGTAGGTCTTTTTAAGGACTATATGTATGTTCCATGCTCAAAAAACGGTTTTGCTCATTTGTTTTGAGCATTAACTAAAATATTTATTAAATTTTGATTCTCATTATATGGAAGATTATTAAGATAGTGAAGAAGATTATAATAAAGTGTTTTACAGTGTGTCTATTTAAATCGGCGGCATATGGGAGGACTTTTTTATTATTAATCTTAGGAAAAAATGTTACTCTATAGCAAAAAACTTTATAAAGAGAAGTTGTTGAAAATAAAAATAAAAAAGTAGTTACAAATATGCAACCATGTCTATCAATTGCTCAAATTATGATTTTGTGTATTTCTTCACTCTTGCCCATATTAGTGCACATCAATTATAATATCTACAGTTCTCATCAAGGTTGTCAGTTTTTCACTGAATGTCAAATATTAGTTTTAATTAAAATCAATGAAAGCAACAATAGCGGCAACTTTGAGTTTAGAAGAAAAAATTGAAATAATTTTAAATATGAAAGATAATGGACATTTAAAATTTCTAAATATAAAGTCGCCGGAATTATTGCTTTTTTTTATTTTAAAACTAATATTTAGCATTTAACAAATGACTGAGAAACATTTCATTTACATAGCAACTTTGATCAGAATTGTATTATTGATAATGTGCATGCATATGTAAGAATTATATTCACTCAAATGGAGCAAGAATGTGAAGAAATACACAAAGTCATAATTTCAACACTTGATAGGTATATGGTTGCATATTCGTTACTACATTTTAATTCTAACCAACTTTTCTTCATAAAGTTCTCTGCTATTTTCAAAAATAAGATACTTTGCTGTTACACAAATTTCATGTTTTATACCTGATCATGTCATTATGTGTTTTAGAACATGCAGAACTTTTTACAAACACTAAAATTTTTAATAAGGTTAATAATAAAGAAGTTTCCAATATACTGCCAACTTAAGTGGACACACTGTATATTTACGGGCTTCTTAATTAGTACATAATGCGAAAAAATCGCTAAGAAAATCAGTTTTTAGCTTTAAAATCATAATTGTGAGAAATTACATCCAATTACATGTAATAACTGAATGCTACAGCTAGAAAATTACGAACTATCATCTTCGGAATTTCCCAATAACATTCACGTTGTTTGATTTAGTCTATTTTGAAAGTAAACTTCACGATAGGTCGCGCAAAAACGCCTGAATAGATTCTTATCAATTTTTTTTAGTTTTACTTCTGAGAAGCTTTATCTCTAATAAAAATTATCAGGATCAGTGTTGAGCAAAATGTAATTATATTAATGAAATGAATAAAAAAGTAATCATATTCGGTGATTAATGATTTTTAGTCTGTAATCGTAATCTTAATTAATTTTTCTGATTACTTTTTCTGATTAATAAGTTTGAAAAATAAAAATAACCTATTTATAGACCATCTTTATCTTTGATCAGACTCATGAATGACAATTTTTGAAATGATTATTGCTTAGAAAAGTGATTGAAATTATAGTGTATTATTAACAGTGTGAGACTTTATAAACAATATCTCTGTATTGAAATACATCCGAACGCCCCTTTTCTCAATTTGATTGATTTTTTTTTGTGGGTATGTTATGTAAAATCTTTGTCAAGTGTGAACCTATTTTAACGATTCCTTTGTCATGGGATAGACTATATCTCAAGGGTGGGTACATTTAAATCTGAAAAAAACTGTTCCATCAGTAAGGGTGCAAAATTGGGGAATTCCGCAATCTCGTCATTTCCGACACTGATTTTTCTCATAATATTATTGGTCAACTGTGGTTCTACTTGATCTTTTTTATTAACCTTTTAGTTTAAATTTGTTTCTATAGCCTTAATTAGTTAAATTTCTCGGATTGATAATTAAAAAGTGTCATTATAATTAGACACATAAACGAGCGATGATCCTTATTTTCAACACAAATAAGAATCTGCCCCAAAAATAAATACCTAAAATATACCTGCTATTTTTTAGCGCCTCAGACAATAAATTGGTAACGATATACGTCAAAACGTGTTTTCCGACTTCACTTATTTTTAGGCGAATTTCACTTCAAAGAATTTAGTTTAATTTTTTGGAATTTTTAGGTTAGAAACCCAAAAGTTGGCCCATGTTTAAAATACATTTTTTTGTTGTATTTTTTTTCCATTCTCTCAAATTCCAGTGTCAAAAATGCTCATTTTTAGGATCCAAAGACTGGTTGAAGACTCAATGATAAAGAAAAAAATCCATTGACATCTAATTTTAAATCAATATCTAAACATAGGTAAAATTTTCAAATTTTATTCCGTATTCGTTATATAACAGTTATATATTATTCTTATGCGTTATGAATGAATTTAAAATTAAATAGTAATTGTATTTTTTCGTTATCATTACGCTTCTATATGATAAAAGGTAGGTATATTTCAATAGTTAACTTTCTAACCTAAAAGTTCTACAGAAAAATACGAAAATTTTTCACGGTTACAACAAAAAAACAGCACAGTCAATTCAAACTACTTCACGACTTTTTTTTTTTTTTTGAGATTAGGGTGCGTTTAACAATAAATATATTTTAATATGATGTTTTCAATGCCTACTAAGATATTTATATACCGTTGCGGCCAGATTTTGACCTCTCCTTATATAACCTTAATTTATCTCCGACATCTTGTAATCAAAAGTAAAAGTAATCGTGATTGATGTAACCATGATTTCTTTCAATGAGATTATTAATCTGATTACAAAAGTAGTAGCCCAACGCTGATCTCAATATTCCTAAAGGTATGTTAAGTTATTAAAGTTTTCATACACGAAGACGATGGCAATGGTCTTAACCTTAACGGTTGCAGCTATGGGTGTTTTATTATTGACAGTGAGAAAAGGGATGTATGCGTGGGATAAAAAGTATTTCTACTTCTTCCTCAACATAAAAAAAGGGAAAGTCGCGCATCATTAAAAAAAAAACAACATTATCTCCAAAAGCCAAAACAAATGATTTAATGTCTTGTTAATATTAATTTAAGAATGTATGGCTAGTCAAACTTGAAAGACTAATCGGCACTCAGTATATATATTGCACCACTAAGTTCACTAATGAGGAAATTATTAACATAACAACTCATTTCTACCACAGACGCAAAAATTATTATCATAATTTGTTTTAAAACAATTACTGAATCTCTACTCAAAAAGCTATTGTTTGGTGGTCGAATAGGTAAGTTAAATGAGGCGATAATTCTGAAATAAGTAACTTCAATACCAAAATTTAAATAAAGTACAAAATAATAATATTACAAAAAAAGAGCAACTTTAGTCGCCTGGTAAGTAATTACATATTTAGCTTTCTTGTGCTTCAAGTTGTCAATATTACCTACAATTGTTTAGAGGTAATGGGTGTAAAGTGTATTCTTCTTTGTCTAAGCAGAATAAACTAAACTGCAACAATGTTTTCATAAGTATTAAGATCCATAACTGAAAAACATATAACTAAAATACTTAATTTAGCTTGCTCTTTTATTTTCTTGTTAATAGTTTATCATGCACGCCAATAATGAACTCATTTGGTAAGTACCTATCAATTTTCAGCAGGAAGAGAAGTTTGATTTTACATATGCTACGTAAACTACTTTGGATTTTATACCGCGTGCCTTTTGAGGGTTAATAATTAAACCCTTGATGAGAAAGATAAAAAGTATCTTGGTCGTTATTTTGTATGCTTTTAGAACATAAAATAGTAAAAGGTGATTTATAGCGTAATGCTAAATCCTCAACAGTCCAGAGAGCTCGAACGGTCACGTATACTTGCTTTCAAATTGCATGCGAATGAAAAGAAAGAATATTTTAGTTATAAAAACTCTTGTGAAGAAATTGGCATTCATTTATCATTGACCCAAGCGTAGGAGAAGTAGCTGCGACCTTGAACTACTTAACTGAAAGCGAAAATTACTCATCCTTGCGTTAATGAAATGTGTATACCATTTTTTTCGTAAGGGCTAGCTAAATATTCCCAATTTTTCATCGGCATGCAATTTGAAAACAGAATTTTTGATTTCCTTTTTTACAAGTTCCTACAACCGTTGGAGTCGTTTAGGCTGTAGCGGATTGCAGCTTTTCAGTTACAGGTTTTTAAACACGATTAAATCACCTTTAACTATCTTAGAGATAGCTTTAAATAAAATGGGAGCGGTATTGACAAAACATGACTGTATGAAAATAAATAAAAGTAAAACTTAAATTCTGGTGTGCAAGGTAATAAAAAGTAGAGAAAGAGCGAATATAAAGATAGATGAAAAATTAGATGAAGTGACTGATTTTAGATATCTAGGAAGTCAGATAAGTCAGGACGGAAGGAGTAGGAGGGATATAAAGCAGAAGATAGTGCAGGGTCGTGTCGCCTTTAATAAAAAGAAGTCACTTCTATGCTTGCGAACGGTTAATTTAGAAATTCGAAAAANCAGTGCTGTATAAAAATAAATAAAAGTAAAACAAAAATACTGGTATGCAAGGGAAGAAAAAGTAGGGAGAGAGCGAATATAAAGATAGGAGACGAAAAATTAGAAGGTGGCCGATTTCAGGTATCTAGGAAGTCAGATAAGTCAAGACGGAAGGAGTAGTAGGGATATAAAGCAGAGGATAGCGCAGGGTCGAGTCACCTACAATAAAAAGAAGTAACTTCTTTGCTCGCGAATGGTTAATTTAGAAATTCGAAAAAAGTTATTAAAAGTTTTTATATTCACTGTGGGCATGGAGGAAAAGAAAAGGTTATATGCGTTTCAAATGTGGTGTTACAAACGAATGATGAGGGTACCGTGGATAGAGAAGATTAGAAAAGGTATTAGAAAGAGTAGGAGAACAGAGGACTCTATAGAAGTCAATAAGAAATGGGCGAGATAGTTTAATAGGACACCTTCTCAGGCACAAAGGTCTAGTCAGAGACATATTAGAGGCAGAAACGGAAGTTAGGAGGGGTAGAGGTAGAACTAGATTAGATTACTGTTCGAAGATAGTTAAGGATATGGGTTGTTCTGGTTTTAGGGAAGTGCGAAGATTAGCTCAGGATAGCAAAGAGTGGTGGTACAGCCAGCCTTAGGACTGACGAACTTATAAAGATGATGACCTATCTTACGTTACAAAAGCATGCAAATGCTTGTTTTATATAGAACACACTTTTTTTTCAAATATAATTTTAATTTTCACTATGATCGGAAAACATGCAAAGATCAAGAATCTTTATCTTTATCTGTCTTATCAAGGAGTAAATTATCAACCCTCAAAAAAACATGCGATATAAAATTGGAGAACCCCACCAGCCAAGAATTCTCATTGGCAGTAGTGATTACCTAATTCAAAAGAAAATATGCAGAACGCAAATAAGGATACACTGGCAGTCCATTACAATAATATATCTGCATGTCGTTATACATAAAAACAAACGAGACTTTACGACAATCTTGTGGTGTTTTTCTCAATTCAAACTATTTCCTTCCCTTCCCAAGTTGTTAAGAGCTTGTATATAACAAAAAGAGAAAACAGATTTCCCATATCACAGCTTCATCTCCCCCTGTTTTACTCTACGTCCATGTTGTTAGTTAGTTGGAATGTTTGTTTCAGATCGTTCTCATCATTCTTCCACTAGCGATGATCATTTTACACATAAATTTGACCCTCAACAGAAGCCACACAAATTGCGTTTTGTTTCTTCTGTAGAACTTAGACATTCCTCAGGTACTTTTTTGCTTGTGAATGTTGGTGTTACCTATTCTATGTATTTACGAACAATAATTTCGCAGTGAACGTGATTGATATGATAAGCGCAAATGTTCCATGAGGATCAACATTTCGCATATATTTCGTCTACTTTATCAGGGCAAATAAAGAAACAATACATCCTACATCTCCCCGATGTAATATACTTTATATATGTTTAGTCATAATGTCTATTATATTTAATGCATTTCATTTTCAATAAGTATAATCAACAAGAACAACATTTACAATTATGTTAGAAACCAATTATTGAAAAAATTAAACTTCTTCACTTTTGAATGCCTAAGAACAAAATATTTTGCCTGAATAATAAATAAAATAAAACAGTTACATCAAAAGTCATTCACATTCATTGCAAATGATTCTATATTTATAACTAAAACTAGGATTACCAACTTGAAAGTAAAACCGTGCCGTTTCAGGGGAGACTTCGACTACACCGCTAAGTCCTGGAAGTCCCGCAGATGAGAGTTCTGGCGAAAACCAAACAAATAAACACCGTCTTCAACGCACCAAAGCACAAAGTCGAAGAACATTTAGATTACGCAGAAGCCGAAAAAATCGCATAGAAGTAAATATAACCTAAATTTTATAAAAGTGAATATGGAAAAAAAGAAGGCCGCAAAAGCATTATCTTACAAAAATCAATGTATATTAATCTTATCTCCTTTAAGTAGTCCATATTTATAATAATATAGTTCAAACATCCCTTATTTTTCTTAGAAGTTCAATTTTTGCCTTCCGTTTCCTACCCTAATTCAATTCAATTTCAATTCGTAGAATCAGAATTCGTAACAGCGAGGACCCTTTGATGAAAAGAAAAAGAAAAGTTCTAATTGAATTTTCCCTGTCGATTTATTATTTAGTCTTTTTAACTATTGGTCAGGTATCAGCGACCTTGGAACAATTTTTGCACTACCTCTGTATATATTATTGAAAAGAACATTCCTTACTTCAATCATTTCTTCTACACACGCACTGTCCCTACAACACCTTCTATTCACAGTACAATTTGTTAAAAATAATTGCACAAAGCGTCACAGACCCAAAAATATATTTATTAATACATAGGTATCCCACACCGACGTCGAACAAGAAAAAGCCCTTCCATCCGCTCCCGTTCACCATGCTCCTCAACAGCAGCCACCTCTGCAAACAGTCGTAGTTCAAAAAGAGACCCACGTATTTTCTGAAACCCCAATCACTACAGTCACAATGCAGCATCAACAACAACAACAAAAACAACAACAGCAACAGCAGTTGCAACAACAACCACAGCAACAACAATCACAGCAGCTGCAACAGCAGCCTTCCACCGTTGATCCGCACCATTTACGTATTTCCACACGCCGTCCGACAGAAGGATCTTGGGATGAAGACAGCGCCATCTCACAAACGTCAAGCATATCGGGTTATCGTGAATCGTATCCAGTTGTACATTTAAAAGAATCACTCGATTCTAGTCCCAAAGCGTTTCCTCCACTCGCATCCCCCGATATTCACGATCTGCCATCAACTAGTAGTGCCGCAACGAATTGTATTCAAGGGGACAACAGCTCTCCTGAATGTTCCCTGAACGATAACGGAGAAAGAACGGCACTTTTAACTCCCACCGAGAGATCGTCATCTCCGCATTCACTAATCATGATGTTCGACCCGCAGGACGAGACGACGTTAATTTAACATTAACTGTACGAATTCAAACACCAGCCAATGATATTTCAACAAAATACCAAATGATGGAAAAGCTAACCCGTTGTCATTTTATTATAAGGACTATATTATTACATGTAAAAATTAAACTAGCAGTGATAAGAAATTCTTCTTATACATTACAGGAAAATCTTCTAGAAAAGATTTTGATAACCACTGAAGAAACATTTAATGACTAAGACTATTTTTGTTTTGATATATACTGGATGATCGTCACTGATAGGTTATTGTGGGACAATGAAGATAACAAGTCGTCATTTGTAAGATAAGTACAGTCAGTCACAATGTTCGTGTAATATATATTTATGAAAATAAAGTTAGGTTAGGTCAACTATTATTTTGAAAGGAGGCAATTGGTGCTGTGATCAGAAGTTTGTCAAATTACCAAATGTCAACGCTAAGCCGCAAACAAGCATTCGTGTCCCACCATTTATTTACGGTTCTTTTTTAAGTGCAGTGAACAGTGTAGATGGAGCAGCATCTGTACGAACCATATAAACGATATAGATCACCTAATTTCATTGTGATTTTATCCATAAAAGGTTTATATGAGGTGGATTGAGAAGTCTTTAAATGAAACAGTAAATATACTCTTTTAAAATCCGCTTTATTTTTCTACATTATTTCCTTTTGATTCAATGCACTTGTTATAACGTTCTTCCAATTTCAATAACAGTTTTTTAACTACTCAAAATAAGCGTTTCCTTCAGCTACTACGTCATCATTTGACCAAAATCTCTTTTCACCAAGTCATTCATTAATGTTTGGGCGTAGAAAATCACAAGAGGCTAGATAATGTTAATATGGCGAATGGGGAAATAATTCGTACCCAATCCATTCAATTTTAGCAATGTTTCCGTGATGAATGTGATGGTGCATTATCCTAATGAAAGAGCATATACTTTCTTCAAATGTGATGTGGTTGTTTTTCCTTCGATCTTTTATCCATAGTGCTCAATAATGATCCACAATACTTACTTGTGATTCTTTAACCCTTCTCAAGATAGTGCACTGTGCATCCCAAAAGACAATGGTTATAACCTTATAAGCTGATACTGCAATCTTTGTTTTTTTGGACAACTTGTACCAGCTTTTGCTCACTATTTTGATCCATAGTAATCAATCCATATTTTATCAACCGTTATGAATCGATGCAAAAATTCAGTTGGATCTCGCTAAAACATATCCAAACATTGCATAAAAAGCTTTTTTATATGCAACTCTTCATCCATGAGGCGTTAACTATGTCAGTAATGTGAGGCGACGATTATTTATAGCAATTTCGTTGACTTTTTTGACCATTTCTGAGGTTGTCATCTCTTTTTGACTTCCTGAACGTTCAGCATCACTTAGGCTTGTGAGGTCACTCTTAAATTTATTTACCTGATTATAAGTAATTAAAATTGAACGTTCACATGTTCATCTGATGTTGTATTCATTTGATCAATGATTTCTTTTGGTTTTAAGTCCTTTAAATGATAGCATTTAATCACTAAACGATATTCATTATTTTCCATGTTTTAAAAAAGTCAAAAGTACACTTTACCATAAACATAGAGAATAGACTACGCAATCTCTATCTAGCTATAAAGTAAAAGCAGGAAAAAACGTATGAGAACAATAGTTGTCTTTCTGAAATTTTGATTGGTGTACGTCACGGTCTTGCAAGAGCTGATGAATGAGGTAAAGATAAAGGAAAGGAGACAGATATTGACACACGGTTGTTTTCACTCATTCTAGAGAGTGCTCAATTTCATGAGGGTGTTGCTAAGTCTATTCTCTATGTCTATGAATATAACATATTTCAAAACAAATGTAATTATTAGATGCATGGATGTCACCATTCTAAACACTTCTCAATCTATCCGTGTGTGTTTTGCTTACAAACTATGTATCCTTTCCCACAATTTAACAAAAAAAAAGCTAAAAATTTTCTGGAGTAACACTCCCACAAATTTTAGCTACTAGCCGCCACTGTTATCAATCGTTGTTAGCAAACGACAAGCATGGAGTCATTATAATCCTTAATTTATTTCTGAGTTCCCACCTTATATTAAACTTCTAGTCCGAATATTTTCAATTTACATACCTCAGTTATACATACATATACATAATATGTGTATATATAAAAATCAAATATTTCAGTATTATAACTGTGTCTGTTTATATTGCATTGCCCTGCAGAAGTAAAGTTGGCCCAGTTAATCAAAATTAATACAATTTTATTGTAATATCAAAATTACTTACGTATCAAATTAAATTTTAACTGTGTAATAAAAAGAGGACAACTACAGGCCTGACGCTGGAAGCTGGCGGAAATTTTAAAATGGTGTGGATGCGCGGTGGCAAAAGTAGGCAGTTTTAGGTATAAAGATTGCAGCCCTCATTCTTCAGTATTCCTATCAGGAGCATAGATTAAATATTTAAAAGTAGGGATCATTGAGCAAGTAATAGACATACAAACAGAAGAACTAATTGTTGATGTTGGTGACAACGATTAAGATTCCCATGATGACAGTGAATGTGAAAACTAACTATAAAACAAAAGCAATAGGTTAATTTTTTCTTTTTGATAAGTCATGTTTCTAGATTATTTTCTAGTACGCTACTGTCCTATCTGTATTAATATTATAATTTACGCCTACTGAAAGCTCATTTGTGTATCGGTTCCAAGTGACTTACCCAAATAGGTCATATGGACAAGTACTTGCGCGCCCGCTCGCCCGCTTCTTTCGTCAGACCTGTATATACAAGTACCAAAGCTAAAGTTATCAGCTTACTAGCAGATTTTCCTTTCAAAAGCAAGTGAATATTATATTCCTTATTTCTTCAGAGACAGTTTTACGCCAAAAAAAAAAAGAAAAAACGAATAATCTTACTTTTGAATTAAGTACCCATTAGAAAAGCTGCATATTCGATTCGAAAATCGAATCAAACCTATTATTATTGGATTTCGAAAAATTCGCCATTTCTTGTCAATTCCTGCAGCCCTAGTCGAATATTACCTTCGAAACAGTAACCTGACGTTTTCAGCCGTTTTGATCGTATGTTTTTTTTTTTTTTTTAAAACAACACTGTTGTAATAAACAGTCAATTTGTAATTAAAAACGCTTTTATTTTAACAGGATATAGAAAAACCCAAAATGGAACATATTTTCAAATAGGTTTTTTTTTAATATGACAAATTTACAGATTCTGAATTTTCAGCAGCTGGGTCAAGTTTTCTGAGATAGGGTTCGTATAATCACATATTTTTGATCTCAACTAATGTGAAATTATTTGTAAAGTATATAAAAATAGCTATAAATAAAATGTAGTTTATTGTTTAGTACTCCCTGTTTCAAATACACAGTTAATAAAAATTTATGTGAAAGAAGGAGCTTCTAGATTATATTCCCGTGTCCCTTGCTTAACTACAAATATTCCGCAATTCTAGGTAGTTGCATTTTCAGTGCATTCTTTACACTAGAGCAGGGGAACGTCCTCTACCATTAGAGGTCACATTTAAAAATAAGGGGATATAAGAGACCGTATGTGCTACTTTTGTTTGTGAACTTGTAATTTTTTGTTTTCATATGGTTTTATTAATTCTAGATGACTAAACATTAGACTACGAAAGATAGCCAGATTTGAAGCACTGCAGCGTTACAGTTCACGTTGTGCTCAGTTGATGGCACCATCTTATTTACCTAATTAATTGTCGCAATCATATCCTCCACGGTTGTACTAGAGTCTAGCCTGACTTCCAAAGTTGATATCGAAATTCGTTAAACCATTAATGCACCATAAATAATTTACAGGTAATAGTCTCATCATCATCATCATATGATGTTCGTGAAGTTGACACAACGAAGTGGCCAAAATAAATTTCGAAACTATCGAAATTAGTTGCTTTTATCAACAGCATTCCACTTACGTTAGTGGAACTATTTCAAAATTGTTTCTAATAAGTCGAACACCATTCAGGGTTGCAAGGGTTTTGGGGAAATGATCGGTATGAGATCCGTGAGATTGGGGGAAGCAGTCGGTATTCGAAGCACTTTAAAAAATCATTTCTTGTGATCTTGTTCAGGTCCTCCTTCGATGCCGTCTTTATCTCCTCAATCGTAGCGTAACGTCGTCCTTTCGTGGGCCTCTTCAGTTTTGGGAACAAGAAAATGTTACAGGGGGTCAGGTCTGAGGAATACGGTGGCTGCGGTATTATTAATGTGTTGTTTTTGGTCAAACATTCGCGCACGAGCAACGATGCGTGAGCAGGGGCGTTATCATGGTGCAAAAGCCAGTTTTCGTTCTTCCACAAATCCAGACGTTTCTGGTGGATTACCTAGCGCGAATTGCGCATAATTTGTAGGTAATATTCTTTATTGGCCGTTCTACCCTGTGGCAAGAACTTATGATGCACCACTCTCCTGCCGTTGACAAGAACTATAAGCAAAACCTTCACATTCGACCTAGCTTGGCATGCTTTTTTCGGTCTTGGCTTGAGCGACAGCTTCGATTGGGATAATTGAGCCTTGGTTTCCACGTCATAACCACAAAGCCATGATTCGTTGAAAGTTATGACCCTCTAAAGCAAATTTATATCGCAGAAATTCAAAATTCGCGATACTGTTTGAATAGTACTCTGTTAAAGTCCGTGCAGATTCTATGAAACGCATAATACACCTTGCGGCAAATAATTACATTAATGACTCATTAATCAGATGACATATCGGTAATAAAGATTCCTACAAGGTTTTGAATGCTCATTTCAACACTCCTCTTCACTCAAAACATGTGAACGAGAAATACATTCAAACTATATGTTACAATTCAGTTCAACAGCAGAAATATATACAAATGAATTTCAAATAAATTAGAATATAATAACATAAGTGATTTAAGTTTGAATTTACATTTACATATTTATAACGGCGATCATGAGCTCTCTATTTTACGATGATACTAATGCTCGTTCTCAGTCTCTCGAAGTTGATCTTGGTTAGAGGGGTTTCCGAAGTCTACAAACTAGGTCGGACTGCTTGGCGACACCAAGGGGCTGCTTCCTTCATGTAGATCTCCTCCTGCAGTTTTCCGTGGTGAAAGGCATTTTTGACGTCAAGTGCCTGGTGGAGGTTCCGGAAATTAATCACGACAAGCAGCATTCTCAGAGTAGACAGTTTGGCTACTGGAGCATAAATCTCGTCATAGTCGAAGCCTTTTCTCTGAGTACAACCTTTTATCACGAGTCTTGCTTTATATTGCGAGTTGACCTTCTCGTCTTGCTTGATCATCAGCTATCGATCGCCTTCCGTCCAGGTGCTAAAGTTGTCAGCGCCCAGGTTCCACTTTCTTCTAGCTACGAGATTCCTGACTCGATGGCCTCGTGCCACTCATCGGCATCTTCTCGTCCAGCTATGTCATGGTAACTCTGTGGTTCATCCTGTACGAAGTTCATGGCAAAGACAACGTAGTCCTCGAGGTATTTCGGTCTGGTCTTCATCCTTGCATTCCTTTTCACCTGTGGCTCTTTCAGCTTCTAAATTTAAATCACCCAAACTAACGTCAGGATCAGCGCCCTTTTCCTTCGAATACTGTGGAACTTGTTTCTCCCTCTTCTTCCCCTTCTCGATTTCTCCTCCTTCTCCAACACTTTCCAGAATGTCACCACCGTCTCTGTAGAAATCCGCTGGATTGTTTCGCGCTAGCAAGGTGGACTCGTCAAAGATGACGTCCCTTCCGGTATAAATCTTCTTGTCCTTGGTCGATAATAGCCTGTAGCCGTTGGTACAGTATCCAACCAGGTAGCACTCCGTGGATCTCAAATCAAACTTTCCGCCAATCAGTGCACTTGGTACCTTAAGGCACGCCTTGCAGCCAAAGACTCGAAGTTTCTTCAAATTTGGTCTTTCTCCAAACCACAATTCTGCTGGAACCCCTCCTGACAAAGTACTGGTGGAGGAACGATTAATCAGGTACGCTTCTGCGAGAGCTGCTTCCGCCCAGTAAATGTTCTAGAGGTTAGATCCCAGTAGCATGCATTTCGCCTTTCCAGGATCGTCCGGTTCATCCGCTCCGCTACGCCATTTTGCTGTGATGTGTGTAGGGTTCTGAATTCGTATTGGATCCCATTTTCCTCTATATCTTCTTTCCAAAATGTGCTGTTGGCTTCAAATTTCTTGAAATAGTTGAACATCTCACTTTTCTTCTTCAAGGTGAACGATACTGTGAAATGGGTGAAGTCATCTATCAACGTTAGTACATAACGTTTTCCTTCGTAGGACAGTGGCGAGACCGGTCCGAATAGGTCGCTGTGCACCAACTCCAGTGGTCACTTCGCGCGCCGTCGCTTCTGACTGTGCGAGAGCTTCGTCAGTACCCTTGACACAGGTTGAGCAAACTTACGTTTCGGAACCAGCCTCATAAGGTCCAACGCTGTCCACCATTCTGTGCCACAACTTCGTAGGGTTGGCTTTTTTACATAGATACGTAGACAATCTCCTCCACAGCTAATCGAGTTTGTACATCTTCACCTCTCTTCGCGCCACAGCAAGCATCTTCCCTCCGCTTCTGATAACTCCTTTTCAACATTCAAACAGTACCGACAGTCTTGGCCTCTTTAGTGCTGAAACAGAGAGCAGATTTTTTTCCAGTCCAGGGACGAAAACTATTTTCTTCATTCGGCATTACAAAATTTTGTCGTTCACACGTGTGCCAACATTCATCTCGCCAACTTTTGTGGCGTACAGATTTGCATTTACTTTAACACTTTTTATCAAAATTGTCTGTCTGAGTAACTTCACCAGGTGCGACGACGCTCCTGAGTCCAGGAACCAGGAGATAGTGTCGTTCTCGCTCGATGGCAGAAAACAAAACGCTGCATCTTCATCGTCCTCCTCCTCTTCCAGTGAATCGTCTGCCGCGAAATTGGCCCTGTTTCCACAGTTTTAGTCCGAGTCATATCTGCCGCCCGTGTTTTTCGGACACTCGTTCCGTGCTTATCAGTCTTTTCCACCTAGCACTTATCACTCGCTTACAGGGCTACAGCGAGCAGCCGCCGCCTCCTCTCAAATAACATCCAGGCGAACTCTTTCAGGGTATCATGGCTCTCTCTTGTTGTCAGGACTTAGCCTACATTCGGCTCTTCCGTGGGGTCTCAAAATACGCCGAGATGTAAAAGGTCTCGGATATCGGCGTAGAGCGGGCACCTACCCTGCAGCCATGCTCGGAACAATCCATCCGCTCGGTGACTCGGCCGTTTACCGACAGGTTCCACCGTTTTGCTACTTTTGTAACATCCTTCTGTCTAGCTCTTTGCGCACTCCTGCTGCCGACAGGCCAGCGATTTCATTATTGCTGACTACGTCGCCAGCCTCCATCGGTATCCCACGTTTCGCCTTGAAAGTGAGCGCCCGCCTCTCTGCCTCCAGCACCCACGGGATCTCTCCCAGGAACACCTGCATCGCATCGGTAGAGACGGTTCGATACACCTTCAAGCACGCCAGAAGTGTCACCCTTTCGCATCGCATCATCAAGTTCCTTCCTACTGAACGTTTGATCCGTACAGGGCAAACGCAGTCAGGAGACCTTCGAACACACAGCAGACGGACCGCTTGCCTAGCTTCCACTCCGTGCGCAGGACTCTTCGTAGGGGGCCTACTATTGTCAGTAGTTTGCCCCTTAATGTTTCGAGGTGTGGCCGAAAGGCCATCCTCTCTCCTACGCACACACCGAGGTATTTCACGGTGCGCACACACTCTACAGTGAAATTGCCTCTTCTCAATAGTGGTGACCGAGTATCGGCCAGCCTTCCCTTAATCAGCCTCACAACTACTCCAAGAGCAGTGCTACCTCGGTGTTCCAACTCCTTCCTGCTGCTGCCCTCGACTAAGACCAGTAGGTCGCCAGCAAAGGCAACAACGCTCGTCCCCTCTGTCACATATTCTCTTAGAAGGACATCCATCTTCAGATTCAAGCATTTCGGACCGATGACGGAGCCTTGGGGACATCCTCTTTTAACCGGCCTACTAACTTGGGTTCGTGGTCCGTAGGCTCTAACCTCTTTGTCGTGGAAGTAGTTTCGCCACAGGGCTAGCCCTTCACACCCCACTCGTTGGAACCTCGCGACAATACGACTCCAATGCAAGTTGTCAAACGCGCTTGAGAAGTCGATAAACAGGCCTAGAACATAACGTTTTTCGGACCTGCTCACCGTCCGCTTCACTTCATGCCAGGCACTTTCGGTGCACTAGCCAGGCTTGAAACCGAACTGCTTTTTACTTTGCTGTTTGCCCAGCTTCGCTCGCAGTCGGAAAGCCATCAGTCTCTCCAGGACCTTCTCCAAGACCGGTAACAGGCACACAGGCCTATACGATCCGGGATTGGTCAGATCTCTATCGGGGGACTTGAGCAGGGTAATTACACTCCCAAGCTTCCACTGTGTAGGGAAGAGTCCGGTCTGCAAAAATCGGTCGTAGAGGCACTGAACGTGCGCAGGGGCCACCTTCCATAGTCGCTTGCCCATTTCAGCTAGTATCTCATCTACTCCTGGAGCTTTACCGGGTTTCAGGATGCCAGCAGGAAGTTGATTCCTCCCTGACAAAATGCTCATCGGACCTCCTCTCGATCCGGTTGGGGACCTTCAGGGAACCACACTCTCAGGAGGAGCACGGTGCTCTCTCTCCAGGGTTGGACGACTTCGTCGCCTACCCTGATCACACCTAGCGCTACGATCTTGTTTTCCCGCGGCAGATCTTGTAGACCTGTCCCCACGGATCGCGGTTACCCGCTACGTTGACAAACTCCCGCCAACTCCTTTCCTTTCCTTGTGTAGGAGCGGATACCCTCTTAGTAGGCCCTTTGCAGGTCCTCCACGTGAGGATATCCTCTTCTTCGTGCTTTCTGGACCCGTTTTCTCCTACGCCTCAGGTCGTTCCTTTGGTTTCGGAGGTCGTTCGTCCACCAGGGAGGTATTGCCCTAGCAGGCCGCCTAACCCTTCTCAGTACCTGGCCATTCGCGTCCACCACCCATCCCTGCAGCCGAGCAAGAGAGGTACTCAGTAGCCAGTCAGGGAACTGACCCTTTGAAGCACCGCCTCCTTCCAGTTAGCCCAACGGGCTTCCCTGATGGACTACGCTGGAAGAACGGACGGCTCTCCGGTGGTATTGTTGGCTGCACTCACAGTGATCTCAATCAGGATGGGATTATGATCGCTAGAGGACCAGGTTGGTTCTTTTCTCCATGCGATATTTTCGCGCAGAACCCTTGCGAGGGAGACGTCAATGTCGTTCTCCGCTACGACCGTCTCGTATGTAGACGATTTCGACCGTACGTTTAGAACAGGCTCCAGGCTCTCCCCTCTCACAACCTTTACACTTCGGCCCGTCATGCCTTTGCTGTGCCACAAGTGTGACTCAGCGTTGGCGTCAAGGCCGATCAGCAGCGCTCGTCGCCTGCTTGTCTCCACGACCCGCTCGACGCTTCGTATGCTGTCCTCAATATCGCCAGCAAATTGACAATATTGATAACAGACATATAACTCCCCGAACGGGCCGCTCAGATCGGCAAACGCCTCACACCTGGTTAGGCCTTGGCTTAGATCGACTACGTCAACCTCGGAGCTGTCAATCACTACAACTACTTTGGGATCTTCTCCAGCCTGTTTTCCCACAATCACCATACCCGAAGGCAATCCTCTAACCCCGCCATCCACGGTATATGGCAAGGCAACACTGATCCCGTTCTCGCGCATAAGCACACCGACTTCGCACATGACCACATAAGAACCCCTACAGTTTTACACTTTTACGATCGTGTCAGCCACCACGCGTATCTACTTGCTTTATCCTGCACTGCCATTTTGAATATGGGGCAGGATCTTGCCTTGGTCAGGTGACCGTCTGGCAAATTCCGTGCCCGGCAGTGACCACTTTCTCCACAGCGGAAGCAAAGCGTGGAGACTGTGCTTCTGCAGGTTGCTGTTTTGTGAATGCATCATTTCCGTCGATGGCAGTGGAAATGTCATCCAACGTGAATTTCACCAGGTCAAGGAGCTCATCCTCGTCGAGAAGAGTCTCCATCCGGAACTTCCAGTTGTCATAGTTTGTTCTGTCGAACAACGGGATTTTATATCTACCTTCCTCCGCCATAACCTCACTTTGCACCGCGTGGCACCCAGTGTTCACAGGACGAAAACAAAGTGAGTCAAAAATCAAAAGTCACTCACTGGGCTCATAACCTGTTAAATTCCGCGCAAGTTCAATCAAACACAAGACAGGAGGTCCCCCTTCAGTTGCAACGATTATTGAAAAAAAAAAACGAATTTGAGCAAGACAGGTTTTTGCGCTGAGTACCATAAGCAGGATAGGAAAATCTAGAAGTTATAACACCTAACGGCAATTAATTACACTAATGACTCATTAATCACATGACTTATCAGTAATAAAGATTCCTACAAGGTTCTGATTGCTAATTTCAACAACCTCATATACCGCGTTCCGTATTGTATTCTCGAAGAAATATAGTAACTTGTCATTTCGATAATATCACTTCCGGTAAAAAAAGGCACCCTGACCTACTCTAAGAAATAATTAACATGACTAATCCTTTTAAAGTTTTTATACTTTGAATTTGTTCATGTTTCGCATTCCAATAACGTCACGTATGAAGAAAGCTACTTCAAAATCGTCAGTGCCGATAGGGCAGGATGTTTGTATCAACTGTATTGTGACAATTATGTTATTTATCATCAATTGTTAAAAGTACATACAATACATAATTGATTTACGGTGATAAGTATTTAATTAACAGATAAAATTTAATTAATATATTTTAATACATTCAAAATTTTTTTTAATTAGGTATAATGATTCTATATCACAAAACTATACTGTATACATCGCATATGCGTCATAAATAAAAAAGAAGATAAATTATTGTAAACAGAATAATTCTCAAAAACCAAAAATTTTAAAGTACAGCAACACATGCCGCTCTTGTAACAAGATAAGAAAAGCAAATAGCATAAAAGCAGAAGATCAATTGAAGAACTCATGATGTAGTTCAAAATGATAGAACTTATTGCTGTTTTATTATTAGCTGGTGTAATACCTAACTATGCCCAGCAGGTAAGGAAAATAAACTTTTACCTATTTTCATTTATTGATATAGCTAAGTGACAGCCAAGTTATCTGTTAATTCCACTATGAGTGTCCGTCATTACTTTAATCGTTTAAGAAAGCGCCTTTTTTTATTTATGTATATATTGTCCAAATTCGAAAACCAACAATTTAACTTAAGCTTAACGTAGCACTTGCCCTATAACATTTTTCAATAATTTTGTACGTATGTATGTGATCTAGATTAGATTACTGTTAATACTGCAAATAGTTAGGGATATGGGTTGCTCTAGCTTTAGGGAAATGAGAAGATTAGCGCATAATAAGAAAGAGTGGAGGTGCGTGTCCAACCAGTCATAGGACTGACGACCTTATGATGATGATGTATGTGTATACAACCAACTATAAGTACATAGACGTCAAACAAAAATGTAATGGTCCTCGCTTGTCATTTGAAAGTATGCACACAAATATACATTTGAATAGGGACATTAGTCACACCCGCTTTTTTGCTTTTGTTTTCTACCACGTCGAATACCTCAAATTGGCAATTTTTAATTAAACATTCTGATTAAAAGAAAACATTCTAGATATCGAAAATAGAATCACTTATTAGTTTAATCTTGTAATAGTCACTTGATTGTCAAATATTAAATTATGGAAGCAGATAGATCTGTACAATTTGACTGCAAGACAAAATATCTTTTCGTTTTCATTTGTTAATATCTTTTGTTGGCTGAAACTTTACAAAACGTGTGCGTATATGCAATCATCTATATGAGACAAACAAAAGCAGTGTGTAAACGCCTATGTAAAGCCGCCTACTCCTTTACAATTGTTTAGTACCAACCAAATATATCAAAATTGGTAATTTTTAATTAAAAATTCTGACTAAAAGAAAATACCTAGGTTGCCGCATCTTTCACTTGGGTGTTTAACGAAAAGATCCATGAAATGCCTCAAAGACGATAGATTTATATGTGCCAGGACGAAAATTTCATTCTACTAGCTTAAGATATTTAAAATACATTAACGAATGATTGAAAAATAAAGATCTACCCCCTTCCATCATTCAATATTCTTAAGCTACCTGACTATTTAACTGACAGATGGACATACACACAGACACATCGTATTCCAACGGGATTTATTACTAATGTTGCCTTTAAAAATCGTTTATTATTAGGTAAATGTCATAATGACAGAAAAGAAGTTAATAGACAGTCAGGCAGCACTGCACGATACACAGAATCGTAACCATGATCGCGCTACACGTGGAATGTGTTCGTGTAGTGTCAGCTCAGATCAGATCGCTTCAAACTCGGAATGCCTATCTATGTAAAATATGAGGATGTAAATAACACTCCATATTAGCCGAGGTGGCCTCAGCAATAAATGGCGTATATACGAAACGAATATTTGTTAAATTATTAACTGGTCAATTCCAAAATAGCAGACATTCTATAAAACTTTAACCTTAAACGAACCTTAAACATTCGATAAATACATCGGATAGGCATCCCGTCCGTAATAAACAGCATTTGCTAACTCAGTAAAACAGAAAATATCTAGTTTTTCAGTAGTAAGAAATTATTTTCCTTGTACACATATACTTTACACTTATTACTTCATTTTCCAGGCTAATTACATAACGACAGGCTTTGGATCACCAGTTTCCTATAAGGATGCATCCCTAACAGTTGGCCGTCGTGGACCATTACTTTTGGAAGACACAGAATTTATCGATGAAATGTCACATTTTGACCGAGAACGCATACCGGAAAGAGTAGTACATGCTAAAGGTGGAGGCGCATTTGGTTATTTTGAAGTCACCAATGATATCTCTAGGTACTGTGCAGCCCAGGTTTTTGCAAGAGTTGGAAATAGAACGAGGATCGCGATACGGTTTTCCACAGTCGCTGGTGAAAGTGGATCGGCTGACACCGTACGAGATCCACGTGGTTTCGCTATCAAATTTTACACACAAGAAGGAAATTGGGACCTTGTAGGAAATAATCTTCCAATATTCTTTATTCGGGACTCTATTCTATTCCCTAGTTTTATCCATTCCCAAAAGAGACAGCCATCAACTTTTCTTCACGACGGCGACATGCAATGGGACTTTTTTACTTCGAGACAAGAAGTAACTCACATGTTACTTTATCTGTTCTCTGACAGGGGAACTCCTGATGGATTCAGATTTATGCACGGTTTTGGAGTAAATACATTTAAACTAATTAACGCCACCGGACATCACGTTTATTGTAAATTTCATTATTTGAGCAATCAGGGCTTGAGAAACTTAACTGCAGCAAGAGCTCAAGAACTTCAAGCCGAAGATCCCGATTATGCTATAAGAGATTTGTATAATGCAATTAGATCCGGTAATTATCCATCATGGACGTTGAATATTCAAGTGATGACCGAGGCGCAAGCACTGAACAGTAGCTTTAATCCATTCGACGACACGAAGGTATGGCCTGAAGATGTATACCCTTTAATTCCAGTTGGTCGATTAGTATTGAACGAGAATCCTACGAATTATTTCCAAGATATCGAGCAAATGGCCCTATCCCCATCACGAATGGTGCCTGGAATCAAACCTTCCCCCGATCGAATGTTACAAGGAAGATTATTTTCTTATCCAGATACTCAGAGACACAGATTGGGTCCCAACTTTCTTCAAATTCCAGTCAACTGTCCTTTCTATGTCCGAAATTATCAACGAGATGGTCCAATGTCTTACAGTAATCAGGGAAATAATACAGTTTATCATCCGAATTCAGTAGATTCGTTAAATGTTAGTCAAAGGGCAGCAGCATTGAGTCCGGCGTATTCCGTTAGTGGTGGCGTCTCCAAGTACGACAACGGAGATGATGATAATTTTGCTCAAGCTAGATATTTTTACGAAAATGTGTTAGATGATGAACAAAGGGATAGATTACTTGAAAATTTGGCAAATGCAATTGCCACTGCATCGGAGGACCTCCAAAGAGGGGCGCTTGAAATGTTCACTAACGTTTCTGGAGACTTGCGGAATCGACTTCAAGCACTACTAGGGCTGTGGTAATACCTACCATATTATCAAAGACTTCTCTAATCCATTTTAAATGTTACTTTTATTTTTTACAAAGCATAAGCATATGTAATTAAATAGTGTACCATACCACCAGAAACAATACATCCTACATCTCCCCGATAAAATATAACATTTTCACCTAGTTGCATGTTTATGTTATTTTCTCTATCTACTGTTAATTCTTTGGTCTTAATGTTTATTATATTTAATGCATTTCATTTTAAATAAGTATAATGAACAAGTTCAACATTTACCATTATTCTAAAAATTAATTATTGAATAAGATTAATTTCTACACTTTGAATGCGTAAGAACAAAATATCTCGCCTAAATAATAAATATAGTTACATCAAATGTCATTCACATTCATAGCGACTGATTCTGCATTTATAACTAAAACTAGGATTACCAACTTGAAAGTAAAACCGTGCACTAGGCCGTTAAGTCCTGGAAGTCCAGTAGATGAGAGTTTCGGCGAAAATCAAACAAATAAACACGGACTTCAACGCATCAATGCACAAAGTCGAAGAACATTTAGATTACGCAGAAGCCGAAAAAATTGAACAGAAATCATCATCATAAGGTCATCAGTCCTAAGACTGGTTGGACACGTACCTCCACCCTTTCCTATCCTGAGTTAAACTTCTCATTTCCCTAAAACTAGAATTGCCCATATCCTTGACTATTTGCGAACAGTAATCTAATCTAGGTCTACCTCTACCCCTCCTAACTCCTGCTTCTGCCTCTAATATGTCTCTGACTAGACCTTCATGCCTGAGAAGGTGTCTTACCAACCTATCTCGCCTATTTTTTATTGACTTCCATAGAGTCCTCTGTTCTCCTATTCTTTCCAATACCTCTTCATTTCTAACCTTCTCTTCCTACGATATCCCCATCATCCGCCTATAACACCACATTTCGAACGCTTCTAACCATTTCTTTTCCGCCGCTCCCACTGTCCGCAAAAACTTTACTTTATTTTACAAAATTCAATGTACATTAAATCTTATCTCCTTTAAGTTGTCCATATTTATAAATAATTTAATACTAACATCCCTTAAGATTTATAGAAGTTCAATTTTTGCCTTCTGTTTCTTACCCCCTGGATAGGTAATAGTAATTTTATGAAATCTTAAAACCAGCATTGTGGTATTGCCAATGTGCGTTACCTTTTTCATGAGTAGTTTGCCAATAGTCATATTCTTCCATTAAAAACAAGGTAATTACGACAATACGCACGCAGATACACACTACACAAATTGTTCGTGCAAAAATATCCGGTATTTGGCGTACTACATTATTAGCGTTCTGCTTTAGCGTTTATTGTATACGCTGCTTCATAGAACTCCATACAAAGAAGTGAAATAAATTTACATCAAGACTACGCCCCGGCCATGCTACAGGACCCATACATCCTATCTAGCGTCTAGGAAAATGTTCGTCCACAAACTCACGCATTGGTCAATACAATAATACTATTCTGTACTAACCCATGACACTGACACATTGACCTACTTTTTTGTTTGGTTTTGTGCATTAAGTAGATAAGTAGATATTATTGTGTATCTATTTTTACTTGTTTGTTTCTGTTTACTCGGCTGTCTCAAGTTTTTATCGGAATTTTCAAATTTTGTTTCTAAAAAATATCTCAAATCAGAATTTAATACAAAAGAATGCCTCAGGCAAAAAAAAACACTAAATGACTGCACCGATAAACTCAGTCGATGGTTCCTGGATTTACGTGATTAACCAGAAAACTAATATGATAATATAAAGAAAGGAGATTTATTACAACATAAATATAGATCTGAAACAGTTCTCTTTTTATATTGTTGTCACGTGATCATTATCACGCCCACTTACTAAGAGGAAATGTATTTATTAAACACCAGATAGCCTACATTTGTTAGTGAAGCAATGTACAGGGGTTAGTTCATTTTGTAAGATAATAAAACTGACCATAAGGAAAATTACATAAAAACAAGTGATAACAAAAATAATGAAATATTTTTAGATGTTATCTTAGTACTACATGGCGTACTACAGCTCTCTAAAAAAATTAGTTTATCAGACGTTGATACAGAGATACTAAAGAAAAAAAAAAGCATTTACTTTAGAATTAAAAATAACAAAAGAAGAACATGGTTTTTGAATACGATATATAAACCAGGCGAAACCAAGCATCGATCAGCCGTTTCGAATCAACGGAAAAATTCTTGTGCGAGGATCGCAAAATCATTTACAAGGATCAACTGAGGCTAATAAACATAAGTGACCTAACAGACCTAAATAACAGTCGAAAAAGAAAGGTTACACATTCCATCTCCGTTTTCGCGCAAAAGCAACAATGGGTGGGGAGGAGCGTTTTTATGGTGCAAAAGCCAGTTTTTGTTCTTCCACAAATCCGAGTGTTTCTGGGGGATTAGTTCGCGCAAATTGCGCATAACTTGCAGGTAATATTCCCTATTGACCGTTTTACCCTGTGACAAGAACTTATGATGCATCACGCCCCAGCCATCGAAGAAAACTATAAGCAAAGATTCACATTCAACCTAACTTGGCATGGTTTTTTCAGTCTTGGCTCCTGCGACAGCTTCCATTAGGATGACTGAGCGTTGGTTTCCACGTAATAATCATAAACCCATAATTCGTCAATAGTTATAACCCTCTGGAGTAAATTTGGGTCGTTGCGGACAGAGTCCAACAGCTCTTTAGCAAAGTCAATTTGATCTTGTTTTTAGTAGAAATTGAGCAATTTTGGTAAGAATTCCACGACGACTAGTTTCATGCCCAAATCATTGGTAAATTGTTAAAACTCGAATGGCAGGAGTCAATCGATATGTTTAGGTCCTCAGCAATTTCTCTAACGGTGATTTGACGATTGGCCAACATTATTTTATTCAGTTCATCGATGTTTTCGTTGGTTGTTGACGTGCTTGGGCGTCCAGCACGCTCTTCGTCGTTCACATCTTCTCGGCCCTCTGAGAACATGTCGTACCACCGATAAACATTGGCTCGGTCCAAGGCAGCTTTACCATATGCCACAGTCATTTTTTGGAATAGGCAAAAATCGAAGACGAGCCAAAACACGTGCAGGCAAAGCAGCTGAAAATTCAGAATAGCCGAACTTGTCGGCATAAGTGAGAGACATGAGTACCAACATAACGCCACAAAAAAATCGAAAATCGAATATACGTAACCCGCAGAAACTCAAAATTCGCAATACTTTTTTAACAGACCACGTATTCTGCGAATACTCTCGAACAAAAACAGTTACCTGTTATTTCCATAATATCACTTTTGCAAGATAAAGGCACCCTAGCATATTCTAAAAAATAATTAGCATAACTAACCCTTTCAAAGTTTCATACTTTGAATTTGTCCATGTTTTGCATTTCAATAACACGTATTAAGATCGATACTTCCAAATCGTCAATGCTGACAGGACAGGATGTTTGTATCAACTTTATTGTGACAATTATGTGATTTATCATCTATTGTTAAGAGTATGTACAACACATAATTGATTTACGGTGATAAGTATTTACTTAACAGATAAAATTTAGTTTACATATTTTAAAACATTCAAAATTTTTTTTAATTAGGTTTAATGATTCTATATCTCAAAACTACATCGCACATACGTCATAAATAATAAAAAAAAAGATAAATAATTGTAAACAGAATAATTCTCAAAAAGCAAAAGTTTTAAAGTGCAGCAGCACAAGCCACTCGTGTAACAAGATAAGAAAAGCAAATAGTATAAAAGCAGAAGGGCTGTTGAAGAATTCATGATCAAGTTCAAAATGCTAGAACTTACTGCTGTTTTATTGTTGGCTGGTGTAATACCTAACTATGCCCAGCAGGTAAGGAAAATCAACTTTTCTCTTTTTTCATTTATTGAAATAGTGACTGCCGAATTAACTGTTAATTCCACTATAAGCGTCCACCATTACTTTAATCGTTTAAGAAAGCGCGATGGATTTATTTTTCATTTATGTAAATTTAGTCCAAATTCGGAAACCAACTTAGCATAATTTAACTTAAGCTTAACGTAGCACTTAACCTATAACATTTTTCAATAATTTTGTACTTTACGTATGCCTTAATGAATACAGTATGTATGTGTATACAACTACCTATAAGTACATATGTAATGGACCTCGCTTGTCATTTGAAAGTATGCAAACAAATATACATTTGAATAGGGACATTAGTCTCGCCCACATTTTTGCTTTTGTTTTCTACCACGTCGAATACCGCAATTTTTAATTAAACATTCTAATTAAAAGAGAACATTCTAGATATCGAAAATAGAATCACTTATTAGTTTCATCTTGTAATAGTAACCTGATTGCGAAATATTAAATGATTGGAGCAGATGGATCCATACAATTTGATTGCAAGACAAAATATTTTTTTCGTTTTCATTTGTTAATATCTTTTGTTGGCTGAAACTTTACAAAACGTATCAATCAGCTGTATGAGACAAACAAAAGAAGTGTGTAAACGTCTATGTAAAGCCGCCTACTTCTTTGCAATTGTTTAGTACCACCAAAATATATTAAAATTGGCTATTTTTAATTTAAAATTCTGACTAAAAGAAAACACCCAGGTTCTCGCAACTTTCAATTGGATGTTTAACAGCAGGTTGGACGTGCACGGTTTAAAATTGCACTATACTATTCGTTTGCAGAGAAACGGAAAAGATCAATAAAATGCCATAAATGCGATCGATTTATACGTATGTCCCCGGACCAGAGCTTTGCGAAAAATTTCATTCTACGTTATTAAGGGGTTTAAAAGATATTAACGAATAATTGAAAAATAAAGACTTATCTCCTTCCATCATTTAATATTCTTAATCTACCTGACTGTTTAACTGAGAGATGGACATATAAACAGACACAACGTATTCCAACGGGATTTACTACTAATGTCATAATCACAGAAAAAAAGTTAACAGATAATCAGGGAGCACAAGGAACTGCATGATGACACAAAATCGTCACTATATGAAATTTTCCCGCAACATACTAGCAACTATTCCTATTCAGCTACCACAACCTTACTGTTAACATAAGGAATCTAACTAAATGCATTTTTTTAGAAATCATCCATATTATTCAGAAGCTATGTAGGTAGAGAGACTTCCGCGCACTGCATCGCAATATGTGAATGATCGCGCTACACGTGGAATGTGTTCGCGTGGTGTCAGCTCTGATCAAGTCGTTTCAAACTCCGAATGACTATCTATGTAAAAAATGAGGATGTAAATACCACTCCATATAAGCCGACGTGGCCTAAGCAATAAATGGCGTATATACGAAACGAAACAATATTTGTCAAATTATTAACTAGTCAATTCCAAAATAGCAAACATTCTATAAATTTTTGACCTTTAGGCCGCAACATCCTATAAACGACGAACCCTAAACAATCGATAAATGTTTGTTTTTTTTTTTGGTTCCAACAAATTATAATGTTTTGAAAAGCAACGGAACCGCTTAGGCAAAGCGTACTGAATAAATGGCATTTGCTAACTCAATAACAACAGAAAATATCTAGATTTTTACTAATAAGAAATTATTTTCCCTGTACACATATACATTACACTTATTTCTTCATTTTTTAGGCTAATTACATAACAACAGGCTTTGGATCACCAGTTTCCTATAAGGATGCATCCTTAACAGTTGGCCGTCGTGGACCAATGCTTTTGGAAGACACAGAATTTATCGATGAAATGGCACACTTTGACCGAGAACGAATACCGGAAAGAGTAGTACATGCTAAAGGTGGAGGCGCATTTGGTTATTTTGAAGTCACCAACGATATCTCTCGGTACTGTGCAGCCCAGGTTTTTGCAAGAGTTGGGAATAGAACGAGAATCGCGATCCGGTTTTCCACAGTTGCTGGTGAAAGAGGATCGGCCGACACCGTACGAGATCCACGTGGTTTCGCTATCAAATTTTACACACAAGAAGGAAATTGGGACCTTGTAGGAAATAATCTTCCAATATTCTTTATTCGGGACTCCATTCTATTCCCCAGTTTTATTCATTCCCAGAAGAGGCATCCATCAACTTTTCTTCACGATCCTAACATGCAATGGGATTTTTTTACTTCGAGACCTGAAACAACTCACATGTTACTTTATCTGTTCTCTGAGAGGGGAACTCCTGATGGATTCAGATTTATGCACGGCTTTGGAGTTAATACATTCAAACTGATTAACGCCACCGGACATCACGTTTATTGTAAATTTCATTATTTGAGCAATCAGGGTTTAAGAAACTTAACTGCAACAAGAGCTCAAGAACTACAAGCCGAAGATCCCGAATATGCTTTAAGAGATTTGTATAATGCAATTAGTTCCGGTAATTATCCATCATGGACGCTGAATATTCAAGTGATGACCGAGGCGCAAGCACAGAATAGTAGCTTTAATCCATTCGACGACACGAAAGTATGGCCCGAAGATGTATACCCTTTAATTCCAGTCGGCCGATTAGTTTTGAACGAGAATCCTACGAATTATTTCCAAGATATCGAGCAAATGGCCCTATCCCCATCACGAATGGTGCCTGGAATCAAACCTTCTCCTGATCGAATGTTACAAGGAAGATTATTTTCTTATCCAGATACTCAGAGACACAGATTAGGTCCTAACTTTCTTCAAATTCCAGTCAACTGTCCCCTCTATGTCCGAAATTATCAACGAGATGGTCCAATGTCTTACAGTAATCAGGGAAATAATACAGTTTATCACCCGAATTCAGTAGATTCGTTAAATGTCAGTCAAAGGGCAGCAGCATTAAGTCCAGCGTATTCCGTTAGCGGTGATGTCTCCAAGTACGACAATGGAGGCGAAGATAACTTTGCTCAAGCTAGATATTTTTACGAAAATGTGTTAGATAGTGAACAAAGGGATAGATTACTTGAAAATTTGGCAAATGCGCTGGCCACTGCATCGGATGAACTCCAAAATCGGGCAGTTGACATGTTCACTAACGTTTCTGAAGACATGCGGTATCAACTTCAAGCACTACTAGGGATATGGTAGCGCCTATCATATGGTCACAGACTTCTCTAATTCGTTTTAATTGTTACTTTTACTTTTTATAAAACATAACACTATTAACACATATACCAATTGTAAAAGGGTCTAGTAGTGTAAATACAAAATCATTTTTAAATCGTTGGATTTTTATGTACCATATAATTAATTTTGAGATTTTTTTTGAGATGATTTTTGAATCCCTTACCGTCATATCCTAAAACTGGTTGGATACGCACCTCCACTCTTTCCTATCCTGAGCTAATCTTAGCATTTCTCTAAAACTAAAATAATCCACAACCTTAACTATTTGCGAACAGTAATCTAATCTAGGTGTACCTCTACCCTCCTAACTAACCTTGTACTATCTTTACTGATGTTTATCGCGTCTTCGATGTATAAATAAAAAAGTAGCGGTAACAGTGTGCATCCCTGTTTGACTTCCTTCCTAATATTTACTTCATTACGTTGCAAACTAAGTATCACTTTTCTATCTTTGTAACTCATTCCTACATTTTTTTTGAATCCCTATAAAATCAAAATTGCCTCAAAAATGATAACACCCTAGTATTTAGTAATTATGTAAAGATATGTGAAAATGTATGTGTAGATTTTCGGAACATTTGCGGGGTATCTCTCTGCGAGGTATCCTCCTAACTTTGCGGTTGTAGTAGAATGCTAATTTTTTGTAAAATTAGTGATGGCGCTAGCGGAATTTTTATATCCCATTTAGTTTTGGAGATACAGGGTGGAATGGAGAAATAGAACCTATGAGGCACCGCACGCATCTCAATTAACTTTAAACTTATCGAAGAAGTTCTTCATATAAATTTTGTTCCGTAAAATCCAGTGGCGTAGTCTGGTTTTTTTCAGCACTTCCCCTTTGTTACTTATTACGCAAGACTATGTCTTTTAAACGGAACAACCTCTATATTATTTTCATTTTTATTAATCATAATGTGGACTTTCCTAAAATATATAACTACATACAATTATTTCCAAAAGCGATCGCAGAATTTAAGATTTTCTTAAATTTTCTTGGATGTCTAGTTAGTTATTAGCAGGCTATGTCTAAAATTTTTGTTATTTTTTTAATAGTTTTCAAAAGCATCATAGACCTTTGCAAATTTCGTATTTTATAAAATACAGGAAAGTGACTCAAATGTCATACTTTTTTATCCCATTTTGTTTCTTCAAAATCCAAAAGAGCATGAAAAATCTGCTAGCGCCATCTTCAATTTCATAAGAAGGTATTGGAGCTAAAGAATAAACTTCCTTCCGATCCTAATGACGTGACCACATTCACCCTTGGCTTTTGGTGAACGACCGTTAACTTCACAACCTTACACCAATGTGCTCAACACAAACCTAAAAAGCAGATGTCGACAATTTTGAGAGGAGTTTCCTGGTCAGTGCTAGTGGGGTAATCTACCTCTCCTTTAATGGAAATCTAGCGATGGTTGAACTTTTCCTATGGGAAGATGCGATTCCAAGGGCTTTGCCTTAATAAAATTATGAAACATAATTGTGAAACGTGCTATAAGAAAACTATATTCATTGCCAATCTAAGCTTAAATTGAGATTACAGTTGTTACTACAGTGTTTGTGAGGTGTACGTGACTTCTCTCATAAACTCTCGTATAGCTTCATCTTCGAAGGTATTAATTTAGTAGCATTGATCCTTATTGTCAAATACCAATCAAAATGTAGAATTTGACTCACTTTTCGATTCCGGACTCAAAAGTGGACTCTTTGGTTTAAAACAATCGATTGAACCTTTTAATGAGGTTGAAGATCAAAATCAAGGTGAAATTGTCACCATCAAATTTTCCTCTCCAAACTCAAAACGTTTATACAAGTTATTTTTTGGGTGGACGCTGCTATGAAGAGATATTCAGGTTGATTATTTAAAATGGGCCCGTTTGTATATGCTGTTTACCTTATTATTTTCTTTTGTTTTAATTGTACAGACATACGGCCACTTCGATGAATTTTATTCCCTCAACCGTAGTCGCCAGTTTAAAAAATTAGATAATATCTGCGAACACATTTTTGATGCAATGCATATTTTATTTTTCAAGGTATGACAAATTAATGGATACTAAAAAAAGTCTTATATAATTAATTATAATTATTTTACAAATTATGTATGATTTAACTATTGTTGCATATACATATTTTTTATAAAAAACATAAATAACATTCAAAACGAATAGGGGAACTCTGAAACCGTTCAGTTCTTTTTTAATGTAATGTAAAAATTACGTAAACGCAGATTACTATTGTAACCCTAGTTTTCTTTGAAGTCGGGCCTTCAAATCTGGAGAAACGTTGCCGAACATGTCAAGTGCTCGTCGTTGGTACATCTCCGATGCAGAGGAAAGTGCACTCCCCAAATTTTTAACTAAATTTACCCTACCTCCTTCATCTAACACATTCTGGTAATGGTTTGCGGCTTGAGAAAAATTATCTTCGCCTCCATTGTCGTACTTGGAGACGTCACCATTAACGAAATACGCTGGACTTAATACTCCTGCCCTTTCACTGACATTCAACGAATCTGCTGCTGAATTCGGATGATAGACCGTACTATCTCCCTGATTATTGTAAGACATTGGACCATCTCGTTGATAATTTCGGACGTGTAGCGGACAGTTGACTGGAATTTGAAGAAAGTTGGGTCCTAATCTGTATCTCTGAGTATCTGGGTAAGAAAACAGTCTACCCTGTAGCATTCTGTCAGGCGAAGGTTTGATCCCAGGTACCATTCGTGATGGGGATAGGGCTATTTGTTCAATATCTTGGAAATAATTCGTAGGATTCTCGTTCAAAACTAATCGGCCAACTGGAATTAAAGGGTATACATCTTCGGGCCACAACTTCGTGTCGTCGAATGGATTAAAGCTACTATTTAGTGCTTGCGCCTCGGTCATCACTTGAATGTACAGCGTCCATGATGGATATTTTTTAGATTTAATTGCATTATACAAATCCCTCAGAGAATAATCAGGGTCGTCGACTTGAAGTTGTCGAGCTACTTTTGCAGTTAAGTTTCTCAAACCCTGATTGCTCAAATAATGAAATTTACAATAAACGTGATGTCCGGTGGCGTTAATCAGTTTGAATGTATTAACTCCAAAACCGTGCATAAATCTGAATCCATCAGGAGTTCCCCTGTCAGAGAACAGATACAGTAGCATGTGAGTTACTTCAGGTCTCGAAGTAAAAAAGTCCCATTGCATGTCAGCATCGTGAAGAAAAGTTGATGGATGTCTCTTCTGGGAATGAATAAAACTGGGAAATAGAATAGAGTCCCGAATAAAGAATACTGGAAGATTATTTCCTACAAGGTCCCAATTTCCTTCTTGTGTGTAAAATTTAATGGCAAAACCACGTGGATCTCGTGCGGTGTCGGGCGACCCACTTTCACCAGCAACTGTGGAAAAGCGAACCGCAATTCTCGTTCTATCTCCAACTCTTGAAAACAGGGAGGCTGCACAGTACCGAGTGATATCGTTGGTGACTTCAAAATAACCAAATGCGCCCCCTCCTTTAGCATGCACTACCCTTTCTGGTATTCGTTCTCGGTCAAAATGTGCCATTTCATCGATAAATTCTGTGTCTTCCAAAAGCATTGGTCCACCACGGCCAACTGTTAAGGATGCATCCTTATATGAAACTGGTGCTCCAAAGCCTGTCGTTATGTCACTAGCCTGGAAAATTGAAAAAAGAAATTCGTTACGCCAATTTTCGATATCCATCAAGGTTTTTCCTCTTAATCAGATTGTTTAAATGTCCACATGCGGCTGTGTAGTTTATTGAGTGTATTGTAATGATATGTTATTACCATTTACTTTTGAACCAAAACAGGCTGTGTATACGCAGCTTACATAAGTGATATACATGTAAACCACTAATTAAAAAATTAATCGAAACTACCAAAAGCTCCTAAAGAGGGAGTTGTTGTAAAATCGAAATGAAGGCACTGTGTCACCCTCTTGTGGGTATTTGGCGGTACTGAAGTATACAATAAAAAATTTGGTTGAGATGATAAATTGAATAACAAAAATTTGTCCAGTAAACGATTTTGTTGTGCCAATGGACAATGAATGAATAATGAATTTGTTAACCGAGAGCATTAATTACAATGAATTTTGGTAAATGTAGTACGTAGGTATATAAAGGGAGGTACAAAATAATTAAACAGAATGGAAAATATATATAAGTTTAATATTTAAAATGTTACAAGAGATAATAATAATACAAGAGATAAATTAAAACTAAGACATTACCTATGTGTATAAAAGCAACAAAAATATATATCTATTATTCTTACAAAAATAAATTTTTAAATACACCTACCTTAGGAAACTTGTGAGTGGTGACTAAAATCCAAATCGATTTGTATTTATTGTTGTAATATTTTCTTCTGTTTCATTCGGGAAGTAAATGTAGAAAATCCTTAAGTATGTTCCACTGGGATCGAAAGGCTAATCTCATTTTTTTAATATTCAAACATTAATGGGAAATTAATGCAATTTCCACCCACTACAAATTATCCGAAATTAATGAAGAAAACTGATTCCTGCTATCACACCCTCGCCAGGAATCGAACCCAAAACCTTTGACTTTACGAACCACTGCCCTGATGATTGAGAGGTGACAGTATCAACAACAAACCACGAGCAGTTAGTTTACCCATATAACGTCCAAAATACAGTTACGGTTTTTCCATCTGTAATTATAATTACCATATTAGCACACATAGTACTATTTAACTTTTCTATCAAAATTTTAAAATTTATTTTAAATTCATACTACTGGAAATATTTCCGTCCTTTTGAATTGTTTCCACCAGACCTTTAATTTGTTTATCCTTTATATAGTTTTCGTTTGCAAGGAACTTAATTAATTTGTCCTGGTAGATGTCCCAATTGAAAAGAAGTATACTTCATTTACTTTCTCTAGCTAAATGCCCCTTTCAATGTCTTGGATGCGTGCTGGCAAAACCGTATGTAGGGAGAAAAAAGCTCATTATACTCTCGACTCTTGTTCATTAAACATAGTTTTTCATCTCGTTGATATTTTCAGTAGTAAATAGTACCAATAAGAGCACATTTGAACAATGCAATTGTAGTGGATAAATGGTCAATTTTCCTTTCAATACTGTACGGATTATACGCTGCTCACCGGTTAAGAATTTGGCCGAGAGTTGTCTCCTTCCTTTTCTGGCCTAGTGCTGTTCTTTTCTACTTTGCGCCGGTCAAACTGAAGGTCACATCGCTACAGAAAGGAAACGAAGTATAGTTTCTCTATCATAAAATGAAACATTTAAATCCACACCAATCTGGAAATAGAAATTAATGTTAAAATATTTGCGTAAAATAAAACCTAATGTCAATTGTATTTGTAAGAATTGTGAAAATTAATATTACATTTGTATAAAACATAGGTATCTACAATATGTACGTATATTTTTCTTACCTTTTATTTTTTATTACAAAATTAAATATCGCACTCCAAACTGATTTAAAGTTGTTAACCAACTATAGTAACGATCTTTCGTAACTGTTATCTCAACTATAACTCGAATCAATTTATTGGTAGCATAAAAACGTTCGTTAGGAGTAAGTATGAGTATTGATACAATGAGGAATTAATAAAACTATTCGTAGATTTATTAACTGCATTTGTTGTTTGTATATAGAAGTTCATTCTTAGCACAAACACCTTAACCATTTTACGAACATTTTCGTTAACTTTCTTAATGCTGTTAATAATTTAGATATTCATAATATCTATAAATGAAGTTCTTTCTCTGCTCAAACTTGAATACTTGTTAGAATAACCGTATTCGTTGTTACAATAAATGAATTAATCACTCATGTTTTGCAGATTCAATACAATTTTTAATTGGGACAATGAACAGTTTAGTTGTATACATGTAATGAATTAATTGTATAATAGCTACGAATGATTAATGTATAAAGAGCAACTGTACGTAACTTGAGCAGCTACGTAGGCAAAACAACTGTAGGGATAGATAGACAGGATAACTGTATGGATAGATATAGAGGGGCAAAGTATTAGTTTGCTTAGATTTGCAGATGATATAGCAGTGTTAGCATCTAGCAAGGAGGAGTTAGAGATAGCTTTAAATAAAATGGAAACGGTATTGACAAAACAATATTATATGAAAATAAGTAAATATAAAACAAAAAATACTGGTATGCAAGAGAAGAAAAAGTAGGGAAAGAACGAATTGAAAGATAAAGATAGAGAGAAGAAAAATTAGAAGAAGAGACTGATTTTCGGTATATAGGAAGTCAGATAACCCAGAATGGGAGGAACAGAAGGGATATAAAAAAGAAGATAGCGCAGGGTCGAGTCGCCTTCAACAAAAAAGTCAATTCTGTACAGGTGCGCAACGTGGACGCAGCAAAAAAGAAAAGGTTAGAAATGTTTGAAATGTGGTGTTGTAGGCGAATGATGAGGATGCCGTGGATAGAGAAGGTCAGCTCCACAATCTAAGCACCTCATGAATGGAATTTAATCAGTTCAATTATATCATCGTATAGGTCAGAAGATGATAATAATTGATTAAAGTTTAATAATCATTAAAGTTTTTTGAGATCATTCAGAAATTTTAGCATCTCTTTTTATATAAAATAATAAATAATTAACCTAACGTTTGATATTTTCGATTTTGGCATCTGGAAAGATTACTAAATCAACTCAATCATGCATTGTCATTCAATAACATGTATAATTGTAAAAAAATGAAAAAGTTAGCTTTATCTGTCTGATAACGATCTACTCATTATGAGACATTTAGAATAAATAATAATTGGTCAGACTTATCCTAATAGAATAAGATGCTAAACTTTTTGAATGACCTCGAAAACTTTAACGATTAATAAAAAACTTTCTATCGCTGACTAATTAATTAAACTAATTGACCACCGTTGACCTTTTTCTGACCTATACGATGCTATAATTGAATTTTTTAAATTCTACCCATGAGGTACTAAGATCGCGGACCTGAGAAAATCAGAAATGAGGAGGTATTAGAAACGGTAGGTCGCTTTGGAAATCAATATGGAATAGGCGATATAAATTTATAGGATACCTTCTCACGTATGAGGGATTAATCAAATACATATTAGAAGCAAAGGCAGGAGTAGTAGAAGTAGACCTAGATTAGTTTACTGTTTACAAATAGTTAAGAATGTGGGATGTTCTAGTTTTAAGGAAATGCGAAGATTAGTTTAGGATAGGAAAGAGTGGAGGTGCGTATCCAACCAGTCTTGGGACTAGTGACCTTATGATGTTGATGACGAATATTCATTCATGTATCCACGTAAACCATTAATGTTCCAAACAAATGGCAAATTGTTGTAAAAATGTACTTAATAATGAAACAACTTAATGGAAATCATTGTAACAATAATCTTATTTATGATCACAACGAATTACTAATCAGTAACCGCTGTTTATGTATATTACGAACGTAATTTTATTCTGTAATTGTAAGGCATTTACCTAAACTTATCCAACCTAATCGGTGACGGAAATGGTGATATGCTGTCCATATTTGAATATTAAATCAACTCGCTCTTTAGGGGCTTCTTCATTTTGGTTAGTAATTTATCGAGACTACTATGGCGCCCTGAAGAAATAAAATAAGTTCGGAATTTGGGAGTTCCGGTAAATTTCTGTCATCATAATGATTGCAATTTGAGCAATTTTCGACCGTTTTGTCCTCGGATATCGAAGAAATTGACAATCATTGACTACATACCTCCAGGTATAACCATAGCGTCAAACAAAATTGCAAAAATAAATAAAATTGTAGATAATTAAAAAGGTTAATAGGTCAACCGAAATGCTCATGAAATGACTTAGTTTCTTCGGACGTCCTATAAACGTCGTTCAAATTATATACTATTTAGCAATATAAAACTAAATTATTATTTATTTCTAAGTTTACATAACCTTTAGTACATATTACTGAAATAATTTCCACATAAAATTACGTTTGAAGCAGAAAAGCAGTGATAACACATCACTTATCCAACGGATAAATGGATAAGCACCGCTACAAGTTCTTAAATTCATTCACTATAAAATAATTTTTTACACAAGGTCGAAATGTTATCTCTGTAAAAATAGATGCTATAAATGAATCTCTGTTTTGAACAAATCTATTTTAATGCGAAAAAAACCAATTTAGTGTGTACAATTTTATATTTTAAAAACGTTTGTTGATCCACCACTTAAATAAAAAAGAAAAGGGGAAACGTTAGTATAGCATTTAAAATATAAAATTTTACACCCTGAATTGAGTTTGGTTCATTACGCTCTGGAATAATAAGTAGAAGAAAGGAATATTATTCTATTTCAATTTCAATTGTTTATAATACGAGCGTTGAACGATGACAAAAACAAAATGCATGACCATGTCAAAGCCCACTTCGTTCATGCTAGTTTTAACTTCTTTAACTAAGCAATCATACAAAAGCATTTTTCGGTTATTGATTTAATACTAAAAATGGAATTAGTAAAAGGTTAAAAAACAAAAAAAACATTACTATAACATATCTCACTCGCATGCATTGAAAACGGTCATCAATCCCTCTGGATCATTGCCGTACTACTTTCCGAATTTAGGCAAAATTTACATACATAATAGAATGAATTCGACCTACTTGCGTAAATGATTAAAATAACGGCGAATTTTCAAAGTAGTGACTTTAAGTCCACTTTTTTCTTATAATAGACAATTCAGCCAGAGGACGCTTAACCATTTTCATAAATTAAAGTAGAAAAATAATTTTCTTACCTGTTGGGCATAGCTAGATATCGCTGTAAGTAACACTAAAAAAGCGTAGAGTTTTATCATCGTGAACATCATCGTGACTTCTTCAACAGCTCTGGCTCTTTTATACCTACTATAGTATGCATATATTCCGCTTATCTTGTTACACGAGTTATTTATCACACAACAGTTTAATTTTCAGTTTTTGCAAATTATTCCGTTTATTATTACTTTTTTATTCCATACATGTAATGTAGACACTACACCTTGGATTATGAAATTATTGAATGTAATTAAAATGGCGCTGATTATTTAATTCTATTAATGACAGTAAACTGAATTTTATCTACTAATTAAATGTTAGCGTAAATAAAAAATGTAGCGGATAAAGTATTACCTGCGTATTTTCAAGAACTAATGATAAATAACATCATTTTCACGAAGAAGATAGAACAAGTAACAATATAGAAAATAATAAGGTTGAGAGTAGGTATGTTAATGGATTCCACATCTCTGCAAAGTGTAATAGTAGAAATATATCCCGAAATAGAAAATAAAACATACATCAGGTATATATTTGGGGAAGAAAAAAATATACATATACACATACATGCAAGGTTTTCCACGTAACCCGTTTATTGATTGTTTTTAAACCACTAGAGATTTGGAAATGAGGCAAATAACCTAAAAACTGACGATCTTTCTAGTTATTGCAATCGTCGGTCACTTCAGGTTTTGACATCAACTAACTTGTTTTAAATATAATGCTATATTTTTTATGACATTTTTAGATTCAGAAAACCTTTTTAGGTCGACTTTAATTGTACAACTCTATCTGAAAAATTAGTAGTTTGAATCTAAAAATGTCAAAAAATATAGCATTCCATTTGAAATAAGCTATTTGATGTCGACGGTATATCCGTAAGTGACCGACGATTTCAAATATTTTAATTAGAAATAGCGTCAGCTTTTAGGTTATTTGCCTCATTTTCAAATCTTTACTTGTACTCCAAGTTCAAAACCTTTTAATGAACAGGTTACGTGAAAACTTTGTGTACACATAATAAGTACATACAGGGTTCGTCAAACTGAGTGTTACATTAGACATTTTAGGGCAACTAAGCGTGTAAGAGATCTGAAAATTTGGCAGTAGAAGTTATCGAGGATAATTTTTTTAACTAAAATAATTTCAACTGTCGGTCGCTTCCGGTTATATCAGAAGTTTATGAAAATTCATAACTTCCATAAAAAATGACCTACAATAATAAAATTTCTACAAATTACGGCTGTGTCTTATAGCTAAAGTTAAAGCATAATTGAGCTTCATCGTTTATACTGGGCGTTCAGAAAAAAATTCAAAATTTAAAAACTTCAAATACGAATTCGTTTTTCCAAATGGCACAATATGTTATTTTTTATATTGCTTTATTTGAAAATTTTTGAATAAATTTGAATTTTTATCTAAAATAGATAATTTCACTAAGAATAGACAACGACATCGACGGATTATATTATTGTAGGTGGTTGAACCGGACAATCCAGACTTGACACAAAAGGCATTATTGGGGCCTAAGCTCATAGAAAGTGAAGCAACCTCAACACCTGCCGATTAGCCAATTTAAAGGACTTCGAGCAAAAAACCTGCAAAGGCACAGTTACAGGTGTTTATAGCAGAAATCCATCACTGTGACTGGGAAGAAGTGCCTGAGACGAAACCGACATTTAACAGAACTCGTGAAACAGTCAATCACCTTAACCATCACTAACTCAAGCAATTACCACAGTATCAATACTGGAACAGCAAGAGCCATCATACAACCATCTAGAGTTCCTTGGGCGAAGCAAGACGAAGTCAAAGACATTACAGGGAACATGTATAAACAACAGTGATTGAACCATCTCAATATTCTTGGTAGTCTTAGAGCTGATGCCGATGAACGATCTGTTGTAACTTACTCACCATTCAGTTGACGGATTCTGGAAAAATAAAGCATCAACCGAAAGCCACAGCAAAGATGAGATGGAAAGGAATTGGAACCTCAAAATCATCGTGGGCAGATGTGAACTACCTAAGTCAAAAAACGAAAAGTTGTTGAGTCCAATAAGCTTCCCTTTTCTTGGATCACGAAACAAATACTAAGTGGTACTTCCGAAGAAAAGAATTTTAGAAGTATTAGAGGAAGGACATTTCAGCCTTAAAAAGACTAAGGAAGGCAGGCGAGCGATTTTATTAACTGAGAAGTAGAAGCGATCTGAAAAACTGGCGCAGGAAATGTCCGACATGCGCCGTCAGTAAGGAACGAACGACAAAAAGTCGTGGATGAATACAGCAGCACACCGTGAGAGCGCCATTTGAGAGAATCGCGGTGAACGTAAGAATACTATTTCTAGCGTCAGACTCATGTAACTCCTAGTCGTCATGGATTACTTTAGCAAGTGAATCAAAGCATATGCCATGCCAATTTAGGAAGCACACACTGTTGCCGATAAGCTTGTCAATGGCTGGATTAAACGATATGGAGCATTCCATTCAGGCCGAGGCAGGAGCATCGAGTCGTTTATTCAATAAGGCTACTAAACTAGTGGGCATTACCAAAACGAGGAGTACGTCGTTGCATCCACAGCCTAATTGGATGGCTGGACGATTTAACGCTACTCTGGAGACTAACTTAAGAAACTCTGTTAATAGCCACCAATCTGATAGGGACCAACGCATACACCTATTCAACAACTGGAGTAACACCGGCCAGCATTTTATTTAGGAAAACATTCAGGCTACCAGCGGCTATGATGTTTAGTTGCCCTGGAGACTCTCCAGTGTCTACAGATGAATACGTGCCCAAATTACTAGAACGACTAGACGTCATCAACAATGGTATGAGAACGAAGCTGTGATTAGAAAGTGACTGCATGAAGACCAGATACGATGAACAAGCCAACTTTGCTGGGTTTAATGAGGACGACAATGTGTGGTTATATAATCCATCAAGACGGAAGGGATATTGCTCGAAACTACAAGCTTGGGATGGTCCATACACCGTTACTCGACACATCAACGACGTTGTCCAACGAATGTAAAAGGGACGTCGGACAGAAATGAAGGTCGTACGTCTTGACCAGCTTGCTCCCTACAGGGGCGATATAACTGATAGGTACAATAATTATAGGAGGGGGGCAGTGTCACGTGTATACTTCTCAGCATACTGTCGCGTGTGGGCAACCCAACACACAATAAAAGGAAGACCAGATTTTCTAGATGTCATGTGCCTGCAAATAGTTACCGCAAATTGAAAACAGTCAGTTTCCAAAACGAAATAAGAAGTGTGTTGTAATAGTGAAATAGAAATTAATTAATAATTAGTCCGTTGTTAGAATGGTGATTACGTAACAATATTGTACTTTTCCCGTGAATAACGGCAAAAATGGGATATACGTACATAGATTACCGTTTTTATATGAATTTCTAAATATTTGCAAAATAACCGGAGGTTATGCATCCCAGGAAAGGTTCAATGGGAAGAGGTTGAGAGCGGGTAGGGGAAAAGGTATAGGAAGGAAACATTGGGCGAAAATGGGAGCCGATGGCCCACCTCGAATGAGTTGGGTGGGCACTCGCGCCAAAAAAGCGAAATTGCGAATGAGCGGAAGGGAAGCAGCTCAGAGTAGAAGGTGGCAGGGCCCTCTGAAACGGTCGTTTGGTTTAGGGACGAAGTCGGATTATCGAGATAGACGGGTTTGGGTGATCTAATACTGAGGCCCGGAGATAAGCCGCGAACCTAACTGCAGCCTCGGGGACTGAACTAAACCACTTTCTTTCAGAATTTAAATAATGAACCAGGGATAGTTGTACGTGGAACGAAAAATCCGCAAGTAAGTGTCTTGAAGAAGAAGATGGGGTGGCGTAGGAGCAAATGCTTCTGATAATTTCATTGGACACACGGATTTTTATTTGATGGGAGATGGAGCTGTTGAAAGAAGGGCTTGAGGGAGATAAAGATGGCTAGAGCCTTGGAACAGGTGGCAAGGATGTGCTTTCGCCATGACAGTGTTCTGTAGAATAACAACGCTACACACGGCGTTTGCAAGCAAATGCAAAATTGCTTTCGACTTGACCTCGTTAATGGAGAGTTTCCATAGCAAAGGCAGAAACTTGTTAATTTTTTCGAGCGATGTCTTCGGCGTAGAGAGCTGTGACGATCGAGGGATGGGACGGCATATCTGCGCAGAAAAGGTTGAATAGATGAGGTGACAGCTTGGAGGCTTGGGGGACACCGGCCGTGACGGATTTGCTTGGGGATAAAATAGAGCCAACGAGGACACGGAGGGTTATGGTTCTGTCAGAGAGGAACGAACGGATAACCCCGATTAGGAAAGTGCGGTTATGTGTTTTGATGGCAGAACTTTTAGGAGATCGTTGGGAATTCCGGCTGCTCCAGGGGCTTTTCCCTTCTTCAGAGATTGGATGGTGAAGAAAATTTCACGGGGGATATGTGTTTAAAGTCGAGAACAGTTGGAACGAAGTTTTGGGAGGCGACGTTGTTTCGCTCGTGAAAGTTGGCAAGGTCACCAGAGCTGCTAAGTGAGGAGTACTGGAGACAGTCTGCGAAGATTGCAGCTTTTTCCTCATCTAAAGTAAATACGGAGCCGTTTCGTATTAGCGGCTGGAGGTTTCGAAGAAAGCGGCAAGATTGTCTTCGGTGAGGTGTTTCTCTGGGGAGGAGAAGGGACGGGAGGTCGTGGAGTGTAGCGGAGACGTAACCAGTCAAGCGAAGTTTTAAGGTTTGGTGGGTTGAGGATTGGGCGACCGACTTCTATTAGGACTGGAAAGTGATCGGAGCTTAAATCGTCGAGAACGGTCGGATCGGTAGAAAGAGTGACATTTTTAAAGGCGAAAATATCAAGAATGTCAGGAAATTGATTATGGGTGGAGGGGAGGTACGTAGGATCTGGGGGCGCTTCAACGGCAAGGTTGAGGTCGAGGCCTTTGGCAACAAGGGAAATGCCTTTTGTTAGTGTGTCGGCAGCCCCAGCAGGCGCGTTTTGCATTGGGGCCGCCTGCGAAGGTCGTCAAGCGGTTAATAGGGAAGAGAAGGGGGAAATCCGAAAGATTTAGATCTGATGGGGGGTGTAAAGGGAAATGATTCTGAAAGGGCCGGGTGTTAGCGAGACTTCACTGCCAACTGCTTCTAATAAATTCGTGGCTAAAGAGATGGACTTTAAACAGTTCTTGACGAGGATGGTTACGCCACCGCAACGGAAGTTTTCACAGTCCCTTCTATAGGATTTGAAGTTTGGGACAAAAGGTTTGACTTTCTGCGGTAAGTGATTTTCGGTGATTGTCTACTGCTGTTAAACCTGAAAAATAAATAACAATTTAACGCAAAGGTTGTCGGCTGTAGATATGAACGGCTGGAGCATTCGGCTGTCGAATAGTGCTTGTATATATATATATTGTTAGCTGCATTCTATGTATGCTTTCCAAAATCAGCAACCAGACAAGAGCCACTGTCGCGGATCCAGAAAACAAGCGAAGAGAAACATAATTGATTCGGGAATTAATTAACCGATGCTAACCGTCTGAATAGTTGCATTATTAAATTTTTCTTAAAGTGTTCTTTTAAAAGTTGTATTGTGTAAATAGTGTACTTACATCTGTTAAAAAGCTAATAAAAACTATAATAAATAACTTTTCGATAATAATATATATATAAAGCTGTAAAACTGTCGGCTTCGAAGTCGAGTCTAGAGTGCTTGTTGAATTGTTATGAATTTTTTCGGCGTATATATAAACACAATCCTTACCCTAACAGAGGAGTTTCACCGAATTCCGCAGCGCATCCTTCGACGACTATATCGCTCTGGCAGAAAAACATCTACGAAGCACCTGGAAAGTGATCCGTTCCCTTCGTAACAGAGCTCCCCATCTTCCGCCTCTTAAACAGAACGGCTCCACATATTCCTCAGACGAAGAAAAAGCTGCAATCTTCGCAGACTCTTTGTGTCTCCAGTGCTCCCCACTACCAAGCCCAGTGGATCTTGCCGACTTTCACGAGCGTACCAAAGCCGTCTCCCAGAACTTCGTTCCCCTGAATTCCGACTTAAAACACACGTCCCCACGAGAAATCTTTCTCATTATCCGCTCTCTAAAAAAGAGAAAAGCCCCTGGCGCTGACGGAATTGCTAACGGAGTCCTTAAAGTCCTGCCACCAAAGCACATAACCGCACTGTGCAACATCACAAACGCCATCATGCGGCTCCACCACTTTCCTTTGGTCTGGAAAGAAGCCACTGTCATCTGTCTCCCCAAAAAAGGGAAGCCGCTCAGCTCTCCCTCAAGCTACAGGCCCATCAGCCTGCTCAGTTCGCTGAGCAAAGTAGTAGAATCCGTCCTTCTCGCTCGGCTCTTAGACCACGTGGAGCAAAACAACCTTCTCCCTGATTTTCAACACGGTTTCCGCAGGCAACACGGCACCGGGCACCAACTTCTTCGTGTTACCGAACACATCTCCGACAACCTCAACAAGCGGCGTCACACTTCCATGCTCCTTCTTGACGTCCAACAAGCCTTCGACCGAGTCTGGCACGAAGGTCTCATTTCCAAACTTATCGCCCTTAACATCCCACACTTTCTAGTTGGGGTTATCAGGTCCTTCCTCACAGACAGAAGCCTTCGGGTCCGCGTTGGCTCTGCTCTTTCTGCCAGTAAACCCGTCACAGCCGGTGTCCCACAAGGCTCCAAACTATCCCCTATTCTGTTTAACCTGTTTTGCGCGGACATCCCCTCCCACACTTCAATTCTGACTGCCCTGTACGCTGATGACATTGCTATCATAAACTCTTCAAGTACCATTCTCCAATGCACGGCAAGAATCAATAGGTTTCTCCCCCAGCTCCTAAACTGGTATCGGAAATGGAAACTTTCCATTAACGAGACCAAATCGGAAGCAATTTTCTTTTCCCGTAGGCTCCGAAAACCTCCCTCCATTATTGTCAACAACCGCCCCATCAAATGGAGCACCTCTGTCACGTACCTAGGCGTCGTTTTAGACAGATGCCTAAACTGGCGGCCCCACATCAAAGCGACACGCAACAAGGCTCTGGGTGCATTCATCGCACTTAAACCTTTCTTTCGAAACAACACCATCTCCCAACAGACCAAAATCCGTGCGTTTAACGCAATTATCAGGAGCATTTACTCCTATGCCATTCCCGTCTGGGGCTGCGCCCTTCCCCATCGCCTAAGACCTTTACAAGGTACATACATGCGGATTCCTCGCTCCGCACTTAACTACCCGTGGTTCGTCAGAAACATCCAAATTCTGATTGAAACCGGTCTACCTTCTCTCCCCGAGGCTGCAACCACATTCGCGGCAAATCTTCGGGCCACAGTGTCAGGCCACCCAACTTCGCACCGAAACCCAACGACCGTTTCTGAAGGCCCTGTCACCTTCTACAATGAGCCGCCCTCTACCGCTCAAACTTATTTCCTAGTTTCGCTCTTTAGCGCGAGAGTCCACTCACCACATCAGAGGTGGACCACCTACTCCCGTATCCACCCCAATACTCCCGTCCACCAACACTTTCCCATCTCAACCCTATCCCTAATCCCCAGCTTTCCACTTGTCTCCCGGGGATGAAAAATCCACAGGGTTTACCTCCCCGCTCGAGGAGGGGCTTTAGTCGGTAAAAATCCGACACTACCTCCCTTCAGGGGGTGAAGGTGATAACTACTTTTCAAATATTACTTCAATACTTGTGTATAAACGTAAGCGTGTCTGCAACTATTTTCAAGAAATTTTACCTGTAAAGGATCGATACACTAAACTTACACCTAAATTACCTGCATACGATATTTCAATAAACCAACAATATTGTTAATATTTAAATTTTCAGATTAAGGCTTAAAGGAATAGGCAGGTAAATGTAACTTGAATTTGAACAATTGTTTAAATTCTTTTAGTGTTTTATCTTCCAACAACTTGTACCATACTCACTATAAATTGTTTTCAGGTTTATGTAATGTATCGGAATTTAAATAATCCACCTTAATATATTGTGATTGGGGCGACCAATCTAAAAACAACCTTGATAAAAGTTTTTGGGTTCGAAAGGTTACTTCGGATAGTTACCTACAATTTTACCTTTACATTCATCTTCAAAATCATCTGAATGTCAAATCAATTTTCCTAAATGGGAACCCCCATTGATGACTGTTGATTCACAACATTTCACGTTCAGATATAGCTACAGGCCTGACGCTGGAAGCTGGCGGAAATTTTAAAATGGCGTGGATGCCCGGTGGCAAAAGTAGGCAGTTTTAGGTATAACGAATGCAGCCCTCTTTCTTCAGTATTCTAATCAGGGGCGTAGATTAAATATTTAAAAATAGGGATCAGTGAGCAAATAATAGACATACAAACAGAACAACTAATTGTTGATGTTGGTAACAGTGATAGAGATTCCAACGAGGACAGTGAATGTGAAAACTAACTATAAAACAAAAGCAATAGGTTTATTTTTTCTTTTTGGTAAGTTATGTTTCTAGATTATTTTCTAGTACGCTACTGTCCTATCTGTATTAATACTATAATTCACGTCTACTGAAAGCTTATTTGTGTATCGGTTCCAAGTGACTTAACCAAATAGGTCATAAATGGGCAAGTACCTGCGCGACCGCTCGCCAGCTTCCTTAGTCAGAATGGGTAAAGTATGAAGTTAGTAGTGACCTGGACCCTTATTGTGAAGTTATCCTGGATAATTGAATATTACCTATGTAGTTTTTTTTTGTGTTAAAATAACCACAGAAGGTCATTCAGAAAACGAACCTGAAACACTAAGCTGAGTGTATATCTAATTTATGTTTAAATAAATGAATTTAAGATTTTAATGACAATGAAAGTCAAAGTCAAACTGTACCATCACCATCCTATGCTTTCCATTGAACCCAAAAAATTTAGACAGATTATTTTTGAATTGGTCGTTCCCATGAGGAGATATTCGGTTTGATTTTTTAAAATGGGACACCTTCTGTATGTTGTGTTGAGTTGGTGTTGTTTTCTCCACTGTTGTATAGCTTATTCTCTTATGTTGTCTTTATACAAGTATTCCAGCTAGCTGCAATCAAGGGCGATCACTTGGGCCAGTTTTATTCCCTTTTTACCTTAGTTATCACTTTCAAAAAATCATGGTATATATATATATAAATTGTTATCTTAAATACATATGTGTGTATATATATACATATATATATATACATGTATTTAAGATGCACTGTATATTTCCCTTTTCCAAATGAATGGAACGCAAAGGACAAAATGGTAAACAAGTTCAATAATAATTGTCTTGCAAATTATATATTATTTAACTGCAGTTACAAACATAGGTATATGTTTTATAAAAACTATTGTAACAATTGCGTAAATGAAGATTACTATTGTAACCCTAGTCTTCTTTGAAGTCGGGTCCTCAAATCTGCAGAAACGTTGCCGAACATGTCAAGTGCTCGTCGTTGGTATCTCACTGATGCAGAGGAAAGTGCACTTCCCAAATTTGCAACTAAATTTACCCTGCCTGGTTCATCTAACACATTCTGGTAATGGTTTCTAGCTTGAGCAAAGTTATCTTCGCCTCCATTGTCGTACTTGGAGACATCACCGCTAACGGAATACGCTGGACTTAATACTGCTGCCCTTTGACTGACATTTAAAGAATCTACTGAATTAGGATGATAAACTGTATTATTTCCCTGATTACTGTAAGACATTGGACCATCTCGTTGATAATTTCGGACATAGAGAGGACAGTTGACTGGAATTTGAAGAAAGTTGGGACCCAATCTGTGTCTCTGAGTATCTGGATAAGAAAATAGTCTTCCTTGTAACATTCGATCGGGAGAAGGTTTGATTCCAGGCACCATTCGTGATGGGGATAGCGCCATTTGCTCGATATCTTGGAAATAATTCGTAGGATTCTCGTTCAATACTAATCGACCAACTCGAATTAAGGGATATGTAGATTCGGGCCATACCTTCGTGTCGTCGAATGGATTAAAGCTACTATTCTGTGCTTGCGCCTCGTTCATCACTTGAATGTTCAGCGTCCATGATGGATAATTACCGGATCTAATTGCATTATACAAATCTCTTATAGCATATTCGGGATCTTCGGCTTGAAGTTGTTGAGCTCTTGCTGCAGTTAAGTTTCTCAAACCCTGATTACTCAAATAATGAAATTTACAATAAAAGTGATGTCCAGTGGCGTTAATGAGTTTGAAAGTATTAACTCCAAAACCGTGCATAAATCTGAATCCATCAGGAGTTCCCCTATCGGAGAACAGAAATAGTAACATATGAGCTGATTCCGGTCTCGAAGTGAAAAAGTCCCATTGCATGTCAGCATCGTGAAGAAAAGTTGACGGCTGTCTCTTCTGGGAATGAATAAAACTAGGGAATAGAATAGAGTCCCGAATAAAGAATACTGGAAGATTATTTCCTACAAGGTCCCAATTTCCTTCTTGTGTGTAAAATTTGATGGCGAAACCACGTGGATCTCGTACGGTGTCGGCCGATCCTCTTTCACCAGCAACTGTGGAAAACCGTATTGCGATTCTCGTTCTATTTCCAACTCTTGAAAAAACCTGAGCTCCACAGTACCGAGAGATGTCATTGGTGACTTCAAAATAACCAAATGCGCCTCCGCCTTTAGCATGCACTACTCTTTCCGGTATTCGTTCTCGGTCAAAATGTGACATTTCATCGATAAATTCTGTATCTTCCAAAAGCATTGGTCCACGACGGCCAACTGTAAGGGATGCATCCTTATAGGAAACTGGTGATCCAAATCCTGTAGTTATGTAATTAGCCTAGAAAATTAAGAAATAGATTTGTCTAAAATATATGTTTAAAGAAAAGGCATTTCCTGTTCTTAATTAATCACCAAATTGTTGATATGTCACCAAATGCTATTAATTCCGTAAATAATTCGAAAACAATTCCGCTGTTTTTCGAAATACACTACCTGTTAGGAACCTAAACGCCAAATAGAATTACGTTTCTCGGCTTGAAATTATTGAATGTGTGAGTGAAATGCCACAAAGGCGATCGATTTACGATTTAGAGTGAAAAAATTTTGTTTTGAAAATTTCATCACAATTTATTAAACGGTTTAAATGTTGTTGCTGCGAATGAAAACCAACAAAGCAACATGCTTTTCTTACAATGAAATCGTAATGATCTACATCTTTTGTTAGTATAGTTCGGCAGAAACGATCACTTTTTACGGTTGGTATCTCGTACGGCCAAACAATCAAGTGGGGAGCGTGTGGTGTCATTTTAGCAACATGAGCCTTGGTTAAAGGCGCATCGCGCTCTTGTTATTGAAGCGAATTTCGAAACATGATAATAACGGCGTTTGCAAGCAATATCATCTAACGTTTTGAAAACATTCTCTCGATTTAAGTGCTTTGGTTTTTTTGCTATGGGAGTGCTTCAACAGACGAATGTTTGTTTCAGAGGTCTCCAACTTAATGATTCTGGTGTTGCATCAGTAAAGAGGTCCAAGTGTCTTCTACTTAAAATGCTGTTAAAAGTAGAGGGCATTTTCCGTAGTCGATTCCGTTAATACATCACAAAGGGCGTTGGTTATCTCAGAGATGTAATTTTCACAAAGAAAAAAATAAAACCAAGTAACATTATGTTATTCACCAAATATCAGTCTCGTTCTTTACATTTAGGTAGTATTTCTGCCTATAATAACATGATAGATTGTTTCTGCCGGTCCTGTATAATATTCTGGAAGTGGGTAACCATTGTAGGGTTCCTCATGCCGGATGGTTTTTTCTTTTAATTAAAATCGTTAATAATAAATTTCCAATTTTGACTTATTTGGGGTGGTAGAAAACAAATGGGAAAAGTGAACAGGTCTAAATTATACATGCGGGTTTGTTCTTGGTTGTGTACATTCTAATTACATGTTATGACCATTAAATTTTTGTCCTAGTATCGACAGCGCAGATTTGAAAACTGCCTGTATTTGGAAATTAAATTAACTCTCTGTTTAGAAGATTCTTCGTATTGGTCAAAGACTGCTATGACACGCTCATGATGTCAAATAACATCGACATAGCAACCCTTCCTTGATTATAGTATTTATAATTTCGTTTTTGAATTGTTTTCGAATTAGCACTGATTTTAATCATTTATTTATTTATTGCTTTATCGAGTTGTTAGCGATTATGTTTTCGAGACACACATTTATTAAAAAAAAAGAAGAAGCCCTATATTAGGAGACGCAGCATTTGTATATTTTTTTAAAACATAATATTTTATACCCTAAATTGGTTTTGAAGCATTTCGCGTTGGAAAAATGTGGGGAAGAAACGAATATCATTCTATTTTAATTTCAATTGTTTATAATATGAGCCGCGAACCCTGGACCCAAACAATAAAACATGATCACAACAATGCTCACTCCGTTAGTGATGTCTTTTCCTACCACAACTTTATGATGCTAAGCAATCAAACAAAACACTTTCGGTTAATACATTTAATAACATTTAATATTAGGAAGGGAGTTAGTAAAAGGTTAATAAATAAAAATGGCTATAGTTTCGATCTAGCATAAAAACCGCGCTCACCTTTGGGCGTAATTTACTTAAATAAAAGCATAAATCAGTCGTTCTTGCGCAAACGATTTAAATAATTACTTGCAAAAATTATAATAGAAAAATGTTTCTCTTACCCGTTGGGCATAGCTAGGAATCGCTATAGCTAACACTAAAAGAGCAATGAGCTTCATCATCGTGAACATCGTCGTGACTTCTTCGAGAATTCAAACTCTTTTATATATATTTACTTTCCGCTTATCTTAGTGCACGAGTTGTTTGTCCCGCAACATCTTTTAATTTTAAGATTTTAGAAATTGATCCGTTTTCATTTATCATTTTTTTTTTTATTTCATTCAGTTTGATTAAATGTAATTAATTAAACTGAATTTTATCTGTTAACTAAACGTCACCGTAAATCAATAAAGTATGGTATAATGTGTTACCTATATATATTTAACAAATAATAGTAAATAGCATAATTATCATGAAAAAACTGAAACAATTTAGAGATTTAGTCGAAATTTATCAACGAAATGAAAAATACATGTAAAAAAAATCACTAATAGGGCACATCATGCTTTGACAACGCTTTTAATTATTTGGAACATTATTTAAATAATGCTATTAACAATTCTTCCCCAATTTTTAGTGTGATTTGAAGTCAAAACCACAATTGGTTAAAAGTAATATATTTGTTTAAAAACAACANAGTTACATCTGTTAAAAAGCTAATAAAAACTATAATAAATAACTTTTCGATAATAATATATATATAAAGCTGTAAAACTGTCGGCTTCGAAGTCGAGTCTAGAGTGCTTGTTGAATTGTTATGAATTTTTTCAGCGTATATATAAACACAATCCTTACCCTAACAGAGGAGTTTCACCGAATTCCGCAGCGCATCCTTCGACGACTATATCGCTCTGGCAGAAAAACATCTACGAAGCACCTGGAAAGTGATCCGTTCCCTTCGTAACAGAGCTCCCCATCTTCCGCCTCTTAAACAGAACGGCTCCACATATTCCTCAGACGAAGAAAAAGCTGCAATCTTCGCAGACTCTTTGTGTCTCCAGTGCTCCCCACTACCAAGCCCAGTGGATCTTGCCGACTTTCACGAGCGTACCAAAGCCGTCTCCCAGAACTTCGTTCCCCTGAATTCCGACAAACACACGTCCCCACGAGAAATCTTTCTCTTTATACGCTCTCTAAAAAAGAGAAAAGCCCCTGGCGCTGACGGAATTGCTAAGAGAGTCCTTAAAGTCCTGCCACCAAAGCACATAACCGCACTGTGCAACATCACAAACGCCATCATGCGGCTCCATCACTTTCCTTTGGTCTGGAAAGAAGCCACTGTCATCTGTCTCCCCAAAAAAGGGAAGCCGCTCAGCTCTCCCTCAAGCTACAGGCCCATCAGCCTGCTCAGTTCGCTGAGCAAAGTAGTAGAATCCGTCCTTCTCGCTCGGCTCTTAGACCACGTGGAGCAAAACAACCTTCTCCCTGATTTTCAACACGGTTTCCGCAGGCAACACGGCACCGGACACCAACTTCTTCGTGTAACTGAACACATCTCCGACAACCTCAACAAGCGGCGTCACACTTCCATGCTCCTTCTTGACGTCCAACAAGCCTTCGACCGAGTCTGGCACGAAGGTCTCATTTCCAAACTTATCGCCCTTAACATCCCACACTTTCTAGTTGGGGTTATCAGGTCCTTCCTCACAGACAGAAGCCTTCGGGTCCGCGTTGGCTCTGCTCTTTCTGCCAGTAAACCCGTCACAGCCGGTGTCCCACAAGGCTCCAAACTATCCCCTATTCTGTTTAACCTGTTTTGCGCGGACATCCCCT
>NW_020438914.1:1034930-1040044 GCF_000699045.2 Agrilus planipennis | reverse complement strand
TCAAACTCTTTTATATATATTTACTTTCCGCTTATCTTAGTGCACGAGTTGTTTGTCCCGCAACATCTTTTAATTTTAAGATTTTAGAAATTGATCCGTTTTCATTTATCATTTTTTTTTTTATTTCATTCAGTTTGATTAAATGTAATTAATTAAACTGAATTTTATCTGTTAACTAAACGTCACCGTAAATCAATAAAGTATGGTATAATGTGTTACCTATATATATTTAACAAATAATAATAAATTGCATAATTATCACGAAAAAGTTCAAATAAACAACAATTTAGAAATTTCATATAAGATTGAAAACGTGTTAATTCGATTCCGCACTCCAATAGTTCATATTCCTGAGTGCATCTCTGCAAAGTGTAATAGATTTAGTCAAAATTTATCCCGAAATGAAAAATCAAGTGTAAAAGTTGCTTCATGTAAAAAAGACCACTAATATGGCACATCATGCTTTGGCAAAACTTTTAATTATCTGGAACAATATTTGAACAATTCTTCCCCAATTTTTCTGTGCGACTTTAAGCCAAAATCACGAGGGGTTAAAAGTAATTTACTTACTTAAACCAAATTGTTTAATAATTCGCAAATCGATTTCTCATAATGAAAAAAAGTTGAAAACTTCATGAAAAATGTTTTAAATGATAAATTTAGATAGTGAAAACACCTACAAAACTCAGCATGAAAATTCCACGAAGAGGGTTAAGAAGCAATAAAACAGACATTCTAGATTCGCATTTTAGTAAAATTTTTGTTTTAAAATTTCCCCAATATTTCTGTGTAATTTGAAGTCAAAACCACGATTGCTTAAAAGCAATTAATTTATTTAATAACTACAGCAAACGTTTTACCCAAGTTGTCTTATATCATTAACCTAAAAACCTAGCCCTGAGACAGTTGGCTGTTGTTTTTAAGTAAAAATCAATCAAGTTTAACCTCCTTGTGGGCTTGATTTCAAACCAAGTTGTTTAAATAATTCGCAAATAAGGTTTGCATGAAGAAAAAAAGTTGAAAACTTAATGATAAATGTTTTAAATGATAAATTTAGATAGTGAAAAGACCTACAAAACCCAGGACAAAATTTCCACGAAGAGGGTTAAAAAGCAATAAAACAAACACTCTCGATTCGCATTTTACTAAAATTTTTGTTTTAAAATTTAAAATTATTTGTACCATGACGATTATTATAACAATACGCGTAGGTATATTAAAATTGTAATATGCTTAGGTATAAAACATAATAAGGACGTTTTGGTTATCTTTGCTTGTAAAATAAGCAAAAAAAATTTTATAATAATATAGACGCTTTACTTTAGTTTTAGACTAGATCATACATCGTGTGTGTATTGTAGTTTTGCACGATATTTTTTATTGTTTTGAGTAAATTGAATTTGCGCAGTAAGCAGGATTTGTCAAATAAATTTTGCTTTCACCGATTCCGTAAAGCAAAAGAATTGTCCAAAACTGCAGAAAATTTGTACATCGTTCACAGAGTCAGAAGGTAGTTCTTCGACCATGTCTATTAAGGCCTCCGAAAGATAAGGCCGCGTCAAAAAGACGTCTCACATCAATTCCCTCCTACAAGAACCAAACCAACTAACCAAATCCTAACAATCATCACATCGGCGCGCCATTCAAGAAAAATGATTGGAAGATATTTACCATTTTTATATTTCTCTATAAAAATCATCTTTATGTTCCCTAATTGCTTGATTATTAAACAGTTTTATGTCAGTCATGACCATAAAGATATTAGTGTCGCCCGGTGCGAGAGACAACGCTGCATCGTGTCTGTTTGAGCATCTCTGTCTGTAGCAGCTCATGCGTAATTGTTAATCATTTGATCAATATGGAATTATCAGTAACAATTACATAGATAATAGATACACAAAGAGTAACAATAAAAATACAAGTAGTAGGGAAATATGAAGATTGGAAAAACTTTGGCGGTTGTTGTAGAACAAATAAAATAGCTCAAACCCCAACGCCAAAACACGACACTGTAGTTGTCCGAAACACTTTTCAGTAACAAGGTTACTTTCTTCAGGAACTGAAGTGAACTGAACTGAACTTATCTCCACCAAGCGGCACGGATTAGAGGTTTCGACCACTGCTTAGCATTCGGGAGGACGCCGGTTCGGTTCTAAGTCCGTCTGCTTTGGTTCAAGTTTTTCTGTGGTTTTCTTGGATCACCTAGGCAAATGCTGGGGCAGTAATATTCCATAAATAATCTTTCATTCTCTTCTGTCTTCATTTCGTCCGTCTCATCCTTCTCACCCGAACCACCACCCACACATTCCTACGATTCCTGAAAGTAGGCTAAAGAGTGCCTTCCGCCCTTCCTTCCGGCATAGTCCGGAAGAACTGCCGGCCGACCAGCATCAGTGGCTGGTAGGAATGATGCCCGTTTGCACCGACGTTTTACTAAGGCAAACTTAACAAAGCACTGCTTAGGCATAAGTCTTACTTAACTTCCAATTCGTTTGCACCGTACGCTGTCTACCTGCAACTTAAGTAAGTAGTGATTAGTTGTTGATGGTTTGGCAACAACGGTAAAATTTAGTAATTTGTAGGGTTTTTTGTGCAGAATGGTCAAGAAGTTTCAAATTTATTGTGTCCGTTAAGTAACGTCTGCTGTCGTGAAGTGTTGTTTGCCGCCTTTTTCTGCTGTTATACGTTTTTGTTTTTGTAATTATTTGTATTTTGTTAGGTTTTGTTGTGTTTTAGTTTGTATATATATTAGTGATATGGTGTTAGAAACAATTTTTAGTTGTAATTGGTATAGTGTAGAGACAATTTTCTTCTGAATTTCGTATAAACAAACCTTTTCTAACTAAAAGCAGTACTACAGGAGTTTAACTGTTAACGCCAACTGCCAAAATGAACTCTTAAGTGTAATCTAAAAGTGTTTATTTTCAATAAAAACCAAACTTCTGATAAAACGTACTATTATTGTATATTATTAGTTCACCTTCTATTACTAATGATTAGCTATTGGCGTTCTTATCACTACTCCAGTTAAATTGTGTACATTTTCAAATTTCTAATATATCATCAGATACTAATTACTACTCTTGGAATGTAAATAATCCGTACATTGCAATACAATAACATAAATGATAACACACACCAACTTCCATTTAATGATAATTTAATTTAATAATTATTATATTGTTTATTTTATTATTTAATAGTAACATGATAATAACCTCTTTACTATAACGATGTTATTTTCTTACGGGGAAAAATGCCGAACTACTGCCGAAATTGTTACGATAGGCTTAAGCAATGCTTAAGTCAGGAACATCCTGTGCTTAAAGTTAAGCATCTATTTCGATTCTTAAGCGCGACTTAACTTGCAGTGCAAACTAATTCCGTCTTTTAAGAACTACTTAAAGCTAAGTAGTACTTATTTACGCCGGTGCAAACGGGCATCAAGCACCCAAAAATTATTTAATTTTTTTAGTTATCTTCTAGGCCGAGTACCTTGTCAACAACTACGTTTAATAAATTGTTTTATAGTAATGATACCTAATAATTTTAGTCATTTCTCGTTTGGCACCCCTTTCAAAGGTTTTCTCAAACAACTTCCAAAAATCAACAAATGAGAGATCCAAACCAAAAATCCCGAACATGATCCTGATGATAATAAATTTAAAAAAAGCAACTTAATCTTAGACTTTCAATTTTTGAATTATACTACCAAAGTAATAATAGAAATTGTCCCGTTTATTAATTATTAGTACGGGGGCATCCATCAATTTAATCAAATGTCAACCAGAATTAAATTAAAAAAACGAGACAAAGAAAAGTTTCTCGTTACACAATTATTTCTCAGAAAACGACGATAAAACTCATCCGCTTAAAACAAAAAAAAAAACCAAAGTGCTTAATCAAACAGCACTTCATAAAGGTGCTCAATAAGTAATTAAAATTTAAGGTCATTGAATGCATTTTGCCAAAAATGAATATAAGCGATAAACTTTTAATTTCCGAATGTCTAGTTAAAGTAGACGAAAATCGGGATAGATTTAGCACAGCTTTAAATTTAACGGATAAATATAAAACCGATTAACGTATTCGTAGGCAGCGCATTATTCAGAAGCTTTTACAATTATAGATACAAGATTCACAAATATCGGTCATTGTTGCTGAAGACTTAGGAGAGAATACCTTTATGTTAAGCATTAGCCGGTCATATTATATTCTAACTAAAGGAAGGTATAATAGTATTGGATAGAGGATTAAATTCCACAGCTGCTTGAAACATAAAATACTGAATGTTCTATTTAAACCATAAGAAGTTTAAAAAGTTATTTATATTTATTCATAATTTTTGGGCACCCTGAGTACATTAGTAAATTTTCCACAATGACGATTCAAAACTTGAATCAATTATCACACTTCAATTCAAACTCTGTTAAAAAAGCGGGAATACAGGTTGAGAATATAAAAATTTAAAATTGTTCCTACATTTTCACAAAACTCAAAATATTTCAGATGTCAATTTTAAAACTATTATATAACAACAGATTGAAACAAAGAAATAATATTCAGCATACTTATATTTTTGTAAATCTTACTTAGTCATAATTTTGACCAATGTCAAAAAATGATCCAGTTTTTATACAATTTTTTATAGTGTGTTTTATCTTTCCTTTTGTATTACAACCTTTTTACTATCCTATTGTATGCGTTTAGTGGATTTTAATCAATTTAAGCTACTTTCTTAAAAAAAATGAATATCTGAAAAACGGTAAATTTAGAAGTAGGAAAGCCTTTCGAAAGTCTAGCTAAAATCATAAGTAAAATTAAAAATCTTCATAATATACAGGGTATTTAAAAATATGTTGATGTTAACTTCCGGAACTACTACATAGAGGCCATTATTTTAATTGAGAAGAATAGACATAATAACGCTAAAAATTACTCTACATGCGCAGAAAAATATTATTCCAAAATTCAAGTTCAAGTTCCGACCCAAGGGTGAAATAAACTAATTTCAAATGACATAAAATATACGTAGATTATTTACATATTATTTAAATATTTCAAAGAAATTGTAATTGTTTTTGTCTATTTAAAGTTAAACTGAAAGGTCTCAT
>NW_020438914.1:1027192-1029790 GCF_000699045.2 Agrilus planipennis | reverse complement strand
CTTACTCTCACTAGAGTAACCAACTGCCCTACGGCATCTTACTCTCTCACCAGAGTAACCAACCGCCCTTAAGGCGCTTTACACATCCTTACACGCCGACTGCCACTTCACCACTGACTTTAACTTAAAAGCCCTCTTCCAACGGCCCTCTTTGGTTTCATTCTACATATATGTCATTAGTATTTGGATAGCCCAAATAGTAAATAAATGCCGAATAAATAACTTTCCTACAAACAGTTAGTCGTACAGTAGATAGTAAGTTTATCGTTAACATTCCCTTTAATGAAAAGCTAAGTAAATTAAGAAGTTCACCCACTATTGCATTAAATAGACTTTTTAATTTTGAAAGAAAATTGCAAAAGAATACAATCGCGAAGCAAAAATACGTTTATGAAACAATATAAGTTATCCAACTTAATATTAAAGGTTCGTAACTCGGTAAATTTCAATATTACCAGATATTATTATTGGTGTGATTCTAAGATTACTCTATGCTGGTTAAAAGGTGTTCCTTGTCGTTGGAAGACATTTGTTTCAAATAGAGTTTCGGAAATTCAGAAACAAAAATTCAAATCTGTAAAGCTTGTTTCAGCGTAGTAGTCAAACATTACTTTATTCAGTTGATAAATTTTTGTATTACGCTGCTTGAGGGCCACCACTCTAGACTCAACCTTCGAAGCCAGTAGACAGTTTCAGCAGCCACAAACTTCCAGTCTACCAGCCTCGCAGCCGACAGCTCTACAGTTGTATATGTATATATTATTGCTCGACAGCCGAACGCTCCAGACGTTCGTATCTACAGCCAACAACCTTTGGGTTTAATTTTTATTTATTTTTCAGGTTTAACAGCAGTAGCCAATTCGTTCAGTAGGTAAGAGTAAACCAACTGTATTGTTTGATTTTAACCTTTAACTAATCTACAGTTCTTTTGAACGGGGTATGCAATGTCCCTCTGCAGGTACACACTACCAACCAACACAACCTAACTTTCTTCTCTTTTTCCTATACCAGCACGACTGAAACAAGAGTAACAGTGGGTTAGTCGTTTTAGCAATGGCTACCCCAAAGAGCTCCGCAGTCTTAGAGGGACTTTTCTTTGCGGAAGTCTTAACCCTAGTATGTGAGTCAGAAACGGAGCAACCTAGTCAAGGCACTAAAGCTCCCCCACCCATAGGTATCCGCCAAAAGTCTCATTGGCCGAAAATTCGTAGAGTCGTAGACAACCACAGTGTTACCGCCCCTCGGGCCATTAACACGCAAGACTCTATCAGAGTCTACCCCAACCCCATAGACGATTTTCGTCGCCTATCGTCGTACCTCAGCAAATCCAAGGTTGAGTTCCCAACCAACCAACTCCAACAAGACAGAGACCTTCATGTCGTCCTCCATGGAGTCTGAAAAGCCATCACCACGGGCGATATACAGTTTAAATTTTTTAATAAAGGCTTCGCTATCCGGGGTGTTCACCGAATATCAAAAGGTAGAAAAATCAGGCCGCTAGTATACGTCCGTCTCGACAAGTATCCTAGGTCTCAACATCAAAGTTAAGCCTAAAAGAGACACCAAAGAAGTTGCCCAATGCCGCCGCTTTATGAAATTCTTTTATACTGCCAATTACTGCTACGCTGCCTGGGTCTGCTCCTTCTGCGACAGCAACCATGTCACCGCCTAATGCAAGGCAAAAGACCGGCAAGACGCAACCCCCTCCTGTACTAACTGCGAAAGGAACCACCGCGCCACCTATCGTGTCCCAGAGTACCTAAGAAACCCGTACCACCCAAAAAACCTTGCCTTACTCCGCCAATAACCACCCTCGTCGGAAACTCTTTAAAACATAGGACCACCTCTTTGGTTACTAATTCATTAGAAGAAGTTGACAGAATCCTTTCTCTTAGGTCCCCCTTAACTAAACTAACTCTTTCGGATCTCCCCCTCATCCTCCTACCAAACGTCTCAACGATCGTCGCATGTAACCTCAATGCCAAACACTCCTCCTAGGACTACCGACACATTGACAAAAAAGGCATTTCTGTTCTTGCCAAAGCTGTCAACCTACACCTTGAAGTTGAAGCGCCCCTACGTACCTCCACGTCCCCCACAAACAACTTCTGACATTCTTGGCATCTACGTCTTAAAAAATCTGATTAGTATTTTTTTATAATGTTACATAGGTTTGGGCGTTAATATTATAATTACTGTAGAGAACACTTCGAAGGTATGTGTTGTACATGAAAAATCAAAGACTATTTGTTGCTGTGAACTACTGTCAAGTGTAGAATAAATGTATTGTTTACTATATAATTTTGCTTTTTATATTCTCGTATTGTAATTACACTCATAATTTTTTATGATCGAAAAGAATTGCGTATATTCAACCTCATTATCTTCACTACTCTCGAAATCATCATCAAAAAACACTTCAGGTTTCGTGACAAATTGTTAAAATAGCAAGTGCTTCTCTGTCTCGAGCACGTGTAGAGCCATCGTTACTTTAAAGGTTATGAAGTGTCAATTCTGAATTTTGAATTAACTTTACCCACTCAAATTATTGACGAAAAATTGTTTTCAAATTTCGTATTCTCAACTTTATATATATAT
>NW_020438914.1:992788-1025705 GCF_000699045.2 Agrilus planipennis | reverse complement strand
AGGAGCTTGACGAATCAGTCTATAGAGATGGCATTAATAGACTGGAACACCGCTATGAGAAATGTATCAGCCTTGGAGGAGATTATGTTGAGAAATAAAAAAAAAAAATTTTTAAAAACCTTGTTTTTCTTGGTCAGGCCGGAAACTTATCAATCCACCCTCGTATTTCACATTGCAGCTACCGGTGTTCCTACGTGGTAACAGTCCCAAATCTGTAGCTGTAGTGGTGTGTGAGTGGTGGTTACAAGTGACCAACCTAGGGAATTTTCATATTTTGACCAAGAATACTAAAAAAAATCTTAGCTATAGACGAACACGGGATGCCATTTTAGCTTTACGGGTAACAATAGAGAAAACGATATCAACAAGAAAGATTGATATCAAAAAGAAAGAGAGAAATGGGACAAGATGTTAAATATACTTAAAAATGTAGGGATGAGTTACAAAGATAGAAGAATGATACTTAGTTTGTATAAAGAGCAACAGGCTGTTATAGAGATGGGGCCGCAACGCAAAGAAATAAATATTTGGAAGGGGATCAGACAGATTCCACACTGTCATCGCTACTTTTTAATCTATAAATCGAAGATGCGATGAACATCATTAAAAACAGTACAACTGTAGGAATAGATACAAAGGGGCAAAAGATTAGTATGCTTAGATTTGCAAATGATATAGCAGTATTAGCATCTAGCAAGGAGGAGTTAGAGATAATTTTAAATAAAATGGATGCGGTATTTGCGAAACAGTACTGTATGAAAATAAATAAAAGTAAAACAAAAATACTGGTATGTAGCGGAAGAAAAAGTAGGGAAAGAGCCAATATAATGGTAGGAAACGAAAAATTAGAAGTGACCGATTTTAGGTATCTAGAAAGTCAGTAGGGATATAAAGCAGACAATACCGCAGGGTCGAATGGCCTTCAATAAAACGAGGTTTTCTATAATCGAGAACGGTCTAGAGCACGGCTCTATACAGGAGCGCAACGTGGACGGTGATGCAGTAAAAAGGAAAAGGTTAGAAACGTTCGATATGTGGTGTTGCAGGCGAATAATGAGGATGCCGTGGATAGAGAAGGTTAGAAATGAAGAGGTATTAGAAAGAATAGGAGAACCGAGGACTCTATGGAAGTCAATAAGAAATAGGCGAGATAGGTTGGTAGGACACCTTTTGAGGCATAAAGGTCAAATCAGAGACATATTATTGGAAGAAACGGAAGTGAGGAGGGGTAGAGGTAAACCTAGATTAGATTACTATTCGCAAATAGTTAAGGATATGGGATGTTCTGGTTTAAGGGAAATGCGAAGATTAGCTCAGAAAAGGAAAGAGTGGAGGTGTGTATCCAACCAGTCTTAAGACTGACAACCTTATGATGATGATGATACTAAAATATGTTTAAAATCTCCTCATTATGATGGGTGTGTGAATTTGTCAGTTGAACACCGCCACCAAACGCCAGTTTAGAATGAATGAAAATATAATAGAATATTCTTGAAAGCCTCTAACGTTATCCTCAGCTAAAATGTTCTCGAATGTCTGATATTGTTCTCAGGAAAAATGCTCTTGAATGAACAGTACCTAAAGAATCAAAAACATTTTAAAATGTTCATGAGTAGTGGATCTTCTGACTCTACATTAGGCTATTTTCATTATTTCACCAATTCTCTAAATAAAAAATGTATTAAACTTGTTCGAATGTTCTCCAATTTGTTGTATGTGGAAAATTGCGGGTTAGCTGCCAGTTATCAAACACCTGTTTAGAATAAGTAAAAATGTATCTACTAGAATGTTTCTGAACTAGAATGTTCTCGAAACTCGAGGATTGTTCTCATGCATAATGTTCTAGAGTGAAGAATCTGGTGTTGTCCTAAGAGGGAATGTTCTAAACAACGCAGTGGACCTGGGTTGTACATTAACTCAGAGCATTTTCATATTATATATACTTATTTTAATCAAAATATCCTAAAAGATGTTTGGAATGTTTGTACTTACCTGACACTCTAGCAACATAAAGTGTGTGTTCCGATAATTGGAAACGTGGGTAAAATGTAATGCAGGATAATTAAAATATATACTTGAACAATATAATCGGATATGATATATTTTTAGTTGTAATAGATAAGTAAATGACGACGTGTGTACTGAAACACTCACTAATGAGTCTGAAGAGTTTAGAGATCAAAATTATAAGCTTGAACAAGCAATAGTTGAGACACGTTTACAAGTATCATAATTAAGAAATATTAGAAAAGTAGGATTAAAATATGTTAAGAAGCTGTAATACTAAAAAGGTAAAATTAGAACTAATACGTACACGAAAAAAAAAGTATCTTTTTGAAAATAAGCAGAATAATTTATCAAAAGGTAATTATCACTTAGATGAATAAAATGGGTTGTATGAGAGATACCGCAAGTTAATAGTTGGAAAAGCGCAGTGTCTCCTCTTTGATGTTCAGTTTGATAGGCCGTTTTAGGTATAAACTGCAAATATGCCTGTGCATTTAAAAATAGTACGCGGTTTAGACAAGAACATTAACCCGTTATAAAGTGTGGTCGGGTAGTAAATCAAACTTTACCCACTTACAGGTATTTAATAGTTCAGTTATGGTCAGTACAACAAAACTATGCCCAAAAAAGTGTACATTGCAAAAACAAAACAAGACGAACCATCGCCAAGTATGACTCAAGAAACGTCCGTATTAAATTGTACAGCAAATAGGAGTTATAATCAAATATTGCTGTCTACAACTCGAATTTTCGTTCGAAATGCAGATAATTATCTTCAAGAATGCAGCTAATACTATTGGATTCAGGCTCACAATCTAATTATGTTCCTAATAAGTTAGTTGAATGTTTAAATTTGCCTGAATTTCCTACTAACACATCTTATGGTATAGGTCAAGTTTCTTCTAGCATTAAGTATCAAACTAAAATTAAAGTTAAATCTAAATATAATGAATACAGTACCTAAGCATATTAGCTGTTTAGTGTAAGGTAAGATCACAGAGTTGTTACCGATTCATTCATTTAGATGACTTAGATATTCCAAAAAATATTACCCTTGCAGTTCAATTAACATACCTGATATAGTAGATATGCTGCCAAGTTCAGCTGTATTTTGGGAGTTACTTTGCAATGGACAAATACAATTAGGTAAAAATAAGCCCATTTTACAAAAAACAAAGGAAGGTGGGGTGGTAGCTGGTCCCCTTACATATCCATATAGTTCCCCGTTTTGTCAAAGTTACCTAGTTAATAAGGGAAATAATGATTCCGCATTAGATTTACAGCTAGAAAAACTTTGGGTGTTAGAAGATTGTAGTACTTAATAATAATCATAATTTCACGAATGAGGAATTAGAGTGCGAAATTCAATTTTTAAAAACATGTAGCAGCGATTTTTTTTTATTATTATGTATATATATACCAATAGCCTCAGCTATTTCCTCCTATCAGCTTTACATAGCAACCAGGGGGTTCCCCTCAAGAGTTACATCTTGCGAAGTGGCATGCGGCAATGAATGTAAAACAACATGTAAGGAAATAAACAAAATCCTCAATTAGAACAATACAATACAATAGACAGTTTAAACACTTACGCGGGCCGACGCCCAAGTCGGGGCCTCCCTTGCGATGTCCCAACGTAGTCGAACTCCGTGATGTAGTTGTGTCCAACGAAGAATCCCTGATGATGATTGTAGACTGCCTGAAACAATAGGTGTTTGCCACACCTAGGCCCCAGCTAAATAACTAGGCATTCTATGCATTGGCCTAATGCATAGATCGCTCCCAATGCTTATCTTTACATTGGCAAGCTATATGTAGAGACTTATCCCTCTACTGGACGCCCTTGTGCCGATATCACCGCAGCTTTACCGACACTCAGGCCACTGCTGTATACGGCAGGTCAAGGAGTGGACTTCTACTCATTAACACGTCACCCACAGGTGCACTGCCACTCCAGGCATATCTAGCTAGATCTGCAGTGGACTACCTGACGCACAGGATTTACACTCCACCTAAAGGCTCATCCGACCCGTCGGCCGTTGGCCTTACACTTTTACAGGCCTCACATTTCAACAATAACAACAACACAAAATACATAATATGTGCACAATAACCAACTTTCTCAATATTATCAAATATTAACTGCCCTTACGGCACCTTACTCTCTCACCAGAGTAACCACTGCCCTTACGGCACCTTGCTCTCACTAGAGTAACCAACTGCCCTACGGCATCTTACTCTCTCACCAGAGTAACCAACCGCCCTTAAGGCGCTTTACACATCCTTACACGCCGACTGCCACTTCACCACTGACTTTAACTTAAAAGCCCTCTTCCAACGGCCCTCTTTGGTTTCATTCTACATATATGTCATTAGTATTTGGATAGCCCAAATAGTAAATAAATGCCGAATAAATAACTTTCCTACAAACAGTTAGTCGTACAGTAGATAGTAAGTTTATCGTTAACATTCCCTTTAATGAAAAGCTAAGTAAATTAAGAAGTTCACCCACTATTGCATTAAATAGACTTTTTAATTTTGAAAGAAAATTGCAAAAGAATACAATCGCGAAGCAAAAATACGTTTATGAAACAATATAAGTTATCCAACTTAATATTAAAGGTTCGTAACTCGGTAAATTTCAATATTACCAGATATTATTATTGGTGTGATTCTAAGATTACTCTATGCTGGTTAAAAGGTGTTCCTTGTCGTTGGAAGACATTTGTTTCAAATAGAGTTTCGGAAATTCAGAAACAAAAATTCAAATCTGTAAAGCTTGTTTCAGCGTAGTAGTCAAACATTACTTTATTCAGTTGATAAATTTTTGTATTACGCTGCTTGAGGGCCACCACTCTAGACTCAACCTTCGAAGCCAGTAGACAGTTTCAGCAGCCACAAACTTCCAGTCTACCAGCCTCGCAGCCGACAGCTCTACAGTTGTATATGTATATATTATTGCTCGACAGCCGAACGCTCCAGACGTTCGTATCTACAGCCAACAACCTTTGGGTTTAATTTTTATTTATTTTTCAGGTTTAACAGCAGTAGCCAATTCGTTCAGTAGGTAAGAGTAAACCAACTGTATTGTTTGATTTTAACCTTTAACTAATCTACAGTTCTTTTGAACGGGGTATGCAATGTCCCTCTGCAGGTACACACTACCAACCAACACAACCTAACTTTCTTCTCTTTTTCCTATACCAGCACGACTGAAACAAGAGTAACAGTGGGTTAGTCGTTTTAGCAATGGCTACCCCAAAGAGCTCCGCAGTCTTAGAGGGACTTTTCTTTGCGGAAGTCTTAACCCTAGTATGTGAGTCAGAAACGGAGCAACCTAGTCAAGGCACTAAAGCTCCCCCACCCATAGGTATCCGCCAAAAGTCTCATTGGCCGAAAATTCGTAGAGTCGTAGACAACCACAGTGTTACCGCCCCTCGGGCCATTAACACGCAAGACTCTATCAGAGTCTACCCCAACCCCATAGACGATTTTCGTCGCCTATCGTCGTACCTCAGCAAATCCAAGGTTGAGTTCCCAACCAACCAACTCCAACAAGACAGAGACCTTCATGTCGTCCTCCATGGAGTCTGAAAAGCCATCACCACGGGCGATATACAGTTTAAATTTTTTAATAAAGGCTTCGCTATCCGGGGTGTTCACCGAATATCAAAAGGTAGAAAAATCAGGCCGCTAGTATACGTCCGTCTCGACAAGTATCCTAGGTCTCAACATCAAAGTTAAGCCTAAAAGAGACACCAAAGAAGTTGCCCAATGCCGCCGCTTTATGAAATTCTTTTATACTGCCAATTACTGCTACGCTGCCTGGGTCTGCTCCTTCTGCGACAGCAACCATGTCACCGCCTAATGCAAGGCAAAAGACCGGCAAGACGCAACCCCCTCCTGTACTAACTGCGAAAGGAACCACCGCGCCACCTATCGTGTCCCAGAGTACCTAAGAAACCCGTACCACCCAAAAAACCTTGCCTTACTCCGCCAATAACCACCCTCGTCGGAAACTCTTTAAAACATAGGACCACCTCTTTGGTTACTAATTCATTAGAAGAAGTTGACAGAATCCTTTCTCTTAGGTCCCCCTTAACTAAACTAACTCTTTCGGATCTCCCCCTCATCCTCCTACCAAACGTCTCAACGATCGTCGCATGTAACCTCAATGCCAAACACTCCTCCTAGGACTACCGACACATTGACAAAAAAGGCATTTCTGTTCTTGCCAAAGCTGTCAACCTACACCTTGAAGTTGAAGCGCCCCTACGTACCTCCACGTCCCTCACAAACAACTTCTGACATTCTTGGCATCTACGTCTTAAAAAATCTGATTAGTATTTTTTTATAATGTTACATAGGTTTGGGCGTTAATATTATATATAAAATATAAACCTATGTAAGTATTATAAAACAATACTGATGCGACAGGTATTATCCTAATAACAGCAAGCATGGGACATACATAGCTTAGCGTTTTTATATGAAATTCTAAATACTTGTAATGAGGTGTTAGTTTTAATTAATTAATTAATTTCAGCTGTCGACGATTATTACAGTTTCGGTTAATTCATGCTAACAATAAACAGCTAAGTGTTTCGGATTTAAATCTTTAAAAAAAAACAAAAATCCAAGAAAAATGGTCTGACAGTTATTATTACAAGCTGATTAATAGGCATTTNTTACACTTGTCGGCTAAAAATTATAGAATGTGTGAATGAAATGACATAAAGACGATTGATTTACAATTAAGAGTGCTAGAGTTTTGAAAATTTCATCCCAAGTTATTAAGGAGTTTAAATATAATTACGAATGAAAACGGACAAAGCAACATATTTTTCTTACAATGAAATCGTAATAATATATATCATTTCTTAGTATAATTTGGCAGAAACAATAACTTTTACGGTTGGTATTTCGTACGGCCACGCAATCAGCACAAAACGAGTAGGGGGGAGCAGAGTGATGCCATTGTAGTAATATGCTGAGTCTTGGAGCAAGACGCATAGAGCTCTTGTTATTGAAACATATACGAAACACGATAACAACGCTACACGCGGCGTTTGCGAGAAGGATCATCTAACGTTCTTGAAGACATACTCCCGATTTAAGTGCTTGGGATTTTTTCTATTGGACTGCTTCAACAGCCCGATGTTTGCTTCACAGGTCTCCAACTGAAAGGTTCTGAAGTGTCGCATCAGTAAGTAGGTCCAAGTGTCTTTTACTTAAAATGCTGACAAAAATAGTGGACATTTTCCGTCTTGGATTCCATTAATACATCACAAAGGACGGTGGTTACCTCACAGGTGTAATTTCACAAAGAAAAAAAATAAAACCAAGTGGCGTTATGTTATTTACCAATTATCACTATCGGTCATTACATTTCTTATATAGTATATTATTTCTGCCTACAATAAAATGATAGATTGTTTCTGGTGGAATGTGTGTAATATTCTGGCACTGGGTAACCATTGTAGAGTTCCTTACGTCGGATGGTCTTTCTTTTAATTAAAATCGTTAATAATAAATTGCCAATTTTGATTTATTTAGGGTAGTAGAAAACAAATGGAAAATGTGAAAAAGTACTTGGTTGTGTACATTCTAATTACATTAGACCATTAAATTTTTGTCCTTCTAATATCGGCGGCGCAGATTTGAAAGCACTGCCTGTATTTGGAAATTAAATTAACTCCCTGTTTAGAAGATTCTTCGGGTTAGTCAAAGACTGCTATGGCGCGCTCATGAGATCAAAGAAGATCGAAATCGCGACCCGTCCTTGATTGTAGTATTTATTATTTCATTTATGCATTGTGCTGTTTTCAAATTAACACTGGCTTTAATCATTTATTTATTTATTTATTGCTTTATCGAGCTATTAGCAACTATGTCTTCAAGCCCCACTTAAAAAAAAAGGAAGAAGCCCTATATTAGGAGGTGCAGTGTTGGTTTGTAGTCATTTCGAATTGTAATAAAAAGGGGAAGAAACGAATATCATTCTATTTTAGTTTCTCTGGACCCACAACTAAAACATATGATCATTTCACGCTCGCTTTGCTAGTGATGTCCTACCGTAACTTTATCATACTAAGAAATTAAACAAAAGCACTCTTGGTCAATACATTTAATAACATTTAGTATTAGAAAGGAAGTTAATAAATGGTTGATAAACAGAAATGGTCATAGCATCAATCTAGCATAAAAACCGAAACTGAACAGGAAGCGACCATTGATACCATTGGGCCATTGCCGTTTATAGACGAAAAGCTATATGTTTATATGATTGGCGGCGCAATTGTATAACATACAGTTCTATTTCGCCACACTTGCGCAAATTTTTGAGTTTGGGAGTAATTTACCTAAATAAAACCATAAATCAGTCATTCTTGCGTAAACGATCAAAATAACCACTTACAGAAATTACAATAGAAAAATGCTTTTCTTACCTGTTGGGCATAGCTAGGTATAGCTACAGCTAACACTACAAGAGCAATGAGCTTCGTCATCGTGAACATCAACGTGACATCTTCGACAACTCAGACTCTTTTATATATATTTACTTTCCGCTTATCTTAGTACACGAGCTGTTTTTCTTACATTTTTTAACTTTCAGTTTTTTACAAATTGTTTCTTTTACAATTATCATTATTTTTTCCATTGAGTATATGTGATGTAAACAATATAGTTTTGAGATATAAAATAATTAAATGTAATTAAAATGGCGCTGATTATTTAATTCTATTAATATCAGTAAACTGAATTTTTAACTGTTAATTAAAAGTCACCGTAAACTTTGAATAAGAAAGTTGGCTTGCAATCGTACCAACATAAATTCACAAAATTCAATAAATCTTGTATCATCCTCGACTCTAAATGACTGTAAAGTAATACATTAATATGGATGGAATTTATGACTGTGCAACATTCTGTGGACCGATGCGACAGATATTCCAAGTCATGTGAGACTGCAAGAAAGGAATTTTTAGGATTGGCGTTAAAGTAAGCTGATACGTTAACTTTGTTATATTCGTCTTCAGTTACGGCAATTTCGTACAATTTATTTGCTCCAATTCCAAAATGTACAAACTGAGATTGTATTCACCTGGATTTTGTTTTGTTCATTGGAGGCAGATTCGGATACCCTTAATTGAAAAGACGACAAGCCCTCTCTACAGCTTGCTGACTTTCTCCATGAATGTAAAATAAATTAGAATATCATTATTGTTCTTGCATGTTCCATTTTGAAACCTCAACGCGGTCGAAACTAATATAAAGCAACTTACACGGCGTTTAGTGCACAATTTTTCTTTCAAAAATTTCTTATAACTAAAAAAATATTAGGTATAAGTTAGGATGGGTATAGGGAATCCTTATATCAATCGACGATTCAATTCTAGGTTCATTAATGAGATAATATACAGGGTGCTCCATTTGCAAGCAAACAACTTAAAGTTGGAAATTTTATAAGTTAGACGCTATGTTTTCAACACCCAGTATACATTTACGATGCTGAGGACATAACGCAAGATGGGGACAGATACGAGATAGCTGGCCACCCAATATTATTATGGCAGTTTCAATTTCAAAATTAGCTAAATAATTATTTAATTAGAATGATTATTATTATATTGTAATATTCGTGGGTTTAACAAAATTTACTTTTAAGACTGCTAACGATAAAACTATTTATTTACACTAATTATTAAGGAACTTAAAACACTATTAAATTATTACTAAACTTAAGTGATGAATTATTCTATTTATTTACACTACAGTTGATATATCACTATTCACTGCGCTATTTATTTCACTGCTATCACTTTATTTCTCGATTCACTTCTCCAACGGTCAATTTATTTCTACTTTTTCCGGCGGTCGTCTCTTCCTTTAAATACTCTTTTGCTTCCTATCGGGAAGCTTCTCGAGCCGTCCGGAAAAGTTTCCTTTTCTTTGAACTGTTTAATTGCTTTCCCAGAACGCAGGTACGACACACACATTTACAAATACGGCGCACATGAAGAAAGGCGCTGACATTAACCCTAATCTTGTGAAACTTGATGGTGTGTTATCTCAAGTACAAAACGGAAAGGAAAAGACCATTAGTAAAGCACTCGCTAAACAAGAACGAAACTCAACTACTGGCTGTGATTAAAACCTTCAAACCAAAACGAGGATTACGTCGTTACATCCGCAGTCTAATTGGATGGTTGAATGATTTAACACTACTCTCGAGACCAATTTAAGAAACTCTATTAGTGGTCACTAATCTGACTGGGACCAACGCATACATCTATTCCTCCTAGCTAATAGATCCGCTATTCATGAAACAACTGGAGAAACGTCGGCCAGCATTTTATTTAGGAAAACATTCAGGCTGCCAGCGGATATGATTGGTCGCCCTGGAGACTCTCCAGTGTCTACAGATGAATAGGTACCCAAATTACTAGAACAACTAGAAATCATCAACAATGCTGTGAGAACGAAGCTGTGATTAGAATGTGAAAGGCCAACTCTGCTGGGTTTAATGAGGGCCACAAGGTGTGGATGTGTAATCCACCAATACGGAAGGGACATTGCCCGAAATTACAAGCTTGGGATGGTCCATACTCTGTTACTCGACGCATCAACGACGTTACCTATTGAATGCAAAAGGGACCTCGGGTAGAAATGATGGTCGTTCGTCATGACGGGCTTGCTCCCTACAAGGGCGACATTACTGATAGGTACAATCATTTTAGGAGGGAAGCTGTGTCACATGTAGACAACCCAGCATACTGTCACATGTAGGCAACCCTTCTCACACAAAAAATTGACCAGATTTTTTAGATGTCGCATTCTGAATTATCCAGTCCTTGCAAAAAGTTCAAAACAGTTAGTTTACAAAACGAAATAAGAAGGGATAGTGTGTAGTAACAATATTATACTTTTCCCGTGAATAACAGCAAGCATGGGACTTACATAGGTCAGCGTTTTTATATGAAATTCTAAATACTTGTAATGTGATGTTAATTTTAATTAATTCTCAGCTGTTGACGCGTATTACAGTTTTGGTTAATTCATGCTAACAATAATCAAAAAAATGTTTTGGATTTAAATCTTAAAAAAATAAACAACAAAAAACGTCTGATAGTTGTTATTACAACCTGACAAACAGGCGTTTATAACTTCTGTCAACTTTCACAATATTGCCTAAATTCTTTTAGAGCTTCATCTTCCAACAACTTGTAGCGTCCTCACTATACATTGCTTATAAGGTGTTGGAATATAAATAATCCACTTTAATATATTAATAAATTTCATTAGAAGATAACTTTATTTCAAGTTGTTGACAGAATGGGTAAAGTATGAAGTTAGTGACCTGTACCCTTATTGTAAAGTTANCATTGGCAAGCTATATGTAGAGACTTATCCCTCTACTGGACGCCCTTGTGCCGATATCACCGCAGCTTTACCGACACTCAGGCCACTGCTGTATACGGCAGGTCAAAGAGTGGACTTCTACTCATTAACACGTCATCCACAGGTGCACTGCCACTCCAGGCATATCTAGCTAGATCTGCAGTGGACTACCTGACGCACAGGATTTACACTCCACCTAAAGGCACATCCGACCCGTCGGCCGTTTGCCTTACACTTCTACAGGCCTCACATTTCAACATTAACAACAACAACACTTAAAATACATAATATGTGCACAATAACTAACTTTCTCAATATTATCAAATATTAACTGCCCTTACGGCACCTTACTCTCTCACCAGAGTAACCACTGCCCTTACGGCATCTTACTCTCACTAGAGTAACCAACTGCCCTACGGCATCTTACTCTCTCACCAGAGTAACGAACCGCCCTTAAGGCGCTTTACACATCCTTACACGCCGACTGCCACTTCACCACTGACTTTACTTAAAAGCCCTCTTCCAACGGCCCTCTTTGGTTTCATTCTACATATATGTCATTAGTATTTGGATAGCCCAAATAGTATATAAATGCCGAATAAATAACTTTCCTACAAACAGTTAGTCGTACAGTAGATAGTAAGTTTATCGTTAACATTCCCTTTAATGAAAAGCTAAGTAAATTAAGAAGTTCACCCACTATTGCATTAAATAGACTTTTTAATTTTGAAAGAAAATTGCAAAAGAATACAATCGCGAAGCAAAAATACGTTTATGAAACAATATAAGTTATCCAACTTAATATTAAAGGTTCGTAACTCGGTAAATTTCAATATTACCAGATATTATTATTGGTGTGATTCTAAGATTACTCTATGCTGGTTAAAAGGTGTTCCTTGTCGTTGGAAGACATTTGTTTCAAATAGAGTTTCGGAAATTCAGAAACAAAAATTCAAATCTGTAAAGCTTGTTTCAGCGTAGTAGTCAAACATTACTTTATTCAGTTGATAAATTTTTGTATTACGCTGCTTGAGGGCCACCACTCTAGACTCAACCTTCGAAGCCAGTAGACAGTTTCAGCAGCCACAAACTTCCAGTCTACCAGCCTCGCAGCCGACAGCTCTACAGTTGTATATGTATATATTATTGCTCGACAGCCGAACGCTCCAGACGTTCGTATCTACAGCCAACAACCTTTGGGTTTAATTTTTATTTATTTTTCAGGTTTAACAGCAGTAGCCAATTCGTTCAGTAGGTAAGAGTAAACCAACTGTATTGTTTGATTTTAACCTTTAACTAATCTACAGTTCTTTTGAACGGGGTATGCAATGTCCCTCTGCAGGTACACACTACCAACCAACACAACCTAACTTTCTTCTCTTTTTCCTATACCAGCACGACTGAAACAAGAGTAACAGTGGGTTAGTCGTTTTAGCAATGGCTACCCCAAAGAGCTCCGCAGTCTTAGAGGGACTTTTCTTTGCGGAAGTCTTAACCCTAGTATGTGAGTCAGAAACGGAGCAACCTAGTCAAGGCACTAAAGCTCCCCCACCCATAGGTATCCGCCAAAAGTCTCATTGGCCGAAAATTCGTAGAGTCGTAGACAACCACAGTGTTACCGCCCCTCGGGCCATTAACACGCAAGACTCTATCAGAGTCTACCCCAACCCCATAGACGATTTTCGTCGCCTATCGTCGTACCTCAGCAAATCCAAGGTTGAGTTCCCAACCAACCAACTCCAACAAGACAGAGACCTTCATGTCGTCCTCCATGGAGTCTGAAAAGCCATCACCACGGGCGATATACAGTTTAAATTTTTTAATAAAGGCTTCGCTATCCGGGGTGTTCACCGAATATCAAAAGGTAGAAAAATCAGGCCGCTAGTATACGTCCGTCTCGACAAGTATCCTAGGTCTCAACATCAAAGTTAAGCCTAAAAGAGACACCAAAGAAGTTGCCCAATGCCGCCGCTTTATGAAATTCTTTTATACTGCCAATTACTGCTACGCTGCCTGGGTCTGCTCCTTCTGCGACAGCAACCATGTCACCGCCTAATGCAAGGCAAAAGACCGGCAAGACGCAACCCCCTCCTGTACTAACTGCGAAAGGAACCACCGCGCCACCTATCGTGTCCCAGAGTACCTAAGAAACCCGTACCACCCAAAAAACCTTGCCTTACTCCGCCAATAACCACCCTCGTCGGAAACTCTTTAAAACATAGGACCACCTCTTTGGTTACTAATTCATTAGAAGAAGTTGACAGAATCCTTTCTCTTAGGTCCCCCTTAACTAAACTAACTCTTTCGGATCTCCCCCTCATCCTCCTACCAAACGTCTCAACGATCGTCGCATGTAACCTCAATGCCAAACACTCCTCCTAGGACTACCGACACATTGACAAAAAAGGCATTTCTGTTCTTGCCAAAGCTGTCAACCTACACCTTGAAGTTGAAGCGCCCCTACGTACCTCCACGTCCCCCACAAACAACTTCTGACATTCTTGGCATCTACGTCTTAAAAAATCTGATTAGTATTTTTTTATAATGTTACATAGGTTTGGGCGTTAATATTATATATAAAATATAAACCTATGTAAGTATTATAAAACAATACTGATGCGACAGGTATTATCCTAATAACAGCAAGCATGGGACATACATAGCTTAGCGTTTTTATATGAAATTCTAAATACTTGTAATGAGGTGTTAGTTTTAATTAATCTCAGCTAAGTGTTTCGGATTTAAATCTTTAAAAAAAAACAAAAATCCAAGAAAAATGGTCTGACAGTTATTATTACAAGCTGATTAATAGGCATTTATAATTTTCACATTCACATTATTGTTTAAATTCCTTTAGAGCTTCATCTTCCATCTTCAATGCTTTTTAGGTTCGAAAGGTTACATCGGATGGTGACCTACAATTTCACGTTCACATTCATTTTCAAAATCAGTTGAAGGTCAAATAAATTTTCTTAAATGAGGATCCTATTGTTGACCCGAATTTGCAACATTTCACGTTCAAATATAGGTACTTAAGGCTATTTCTCTAAATGACCTTCAATGTTTACTTCATCGATAAAACACTAAATAATACCAAATGCCTAACCTGAAAGTAATAAATTTTGTTAGAAGATAACTTTATTCAAAGTTGTTGAAGTTAGTGACCTGGAACCTTATTGTAAAGTTACCCTGAATAATTCAATATCATCTAGTTCTTTTTTTAGTGTTATAATAACCTCAGAAGGTCATTCAGAAAAAAAACCTGAAACACCAATCTGAATGTATATCTGATTTATGTATAAAAAAATCAATTCAACATTTTAATGATCATGAAGATGAAAGTCAAGGTGAAATTGTACTTCACCATCCAATATCTTCCACAAAACCAAAAAAATTTATACATGTTATTTTTGAATTGGTCGCTCCCATGAAGAGATGTTCCGGCTGATTTTTTAAAATAGGACACCTATACGTTGTGTTGAATTGTGGTGTTTTTACCACTTTTGTATAGCTTATTCTCTTTTGTTGTCTTTATTCAAGTATTCCAGCTAGGTGCAATCAAGGGCGGTCACTTGGACCAGTTTTATTCCCATTACCTTAACCATCACTTTCAAAAAATCAGGGTATACATATATATATATGTCTTTAGATGCAATGTATATTTCGTTTTTCATTCAAATGAATGTAACGTAAGAAGCTAAATGGTTTACAAATTCAATTATAATTGTTTTACAAATTACATATTATTTAACTACAGTTACATATGTATATGTTTTATAAAAATTATTGTTAATGGTTCTTGCATGTTCCATTTTGAAACCTCAACGCGGTCGAAACTAATATAAAGCAACTTACACGGCGTTTAGTGCACAATTTTTCTTTCAAAAATTTCTTATAACTAAAAAAATATTAGGTATAAGTTAGGATGGGTATAGGGAATCTAGCCTGGAAAATGAAGGAATAGGTACGTGTAAAATATATGTTTAAAGATAGGGCATTTCCTATTCTTAATTGATCACTTGACCATTTCCTATTCTTAATTGATCACCAAATTGTTGATATGTCACCAAATACTATTAATACCGAATTTCCAAAACAATTCCGCTGTTTTTCGATAAACATTACCTGTTAGGAACCTAAACGCCAAATAAAATTACACTTGTCGGCTAAAAATTATAGAATGTGTGAATGAAATGTCATAAAGGCGATCAATTTACCATTAAGAGTGCCAGGGTTTTGAATATTTCATCGCAATTTATTAAGCGGTTTAAATACAGTAGTAAATGAAAACGGACAAAGCAACATATTTTAGAGAGTAGGGTGGCGTCATTTTAGTAACATGCTGAGCATGGGACACCGCTCTCTTGAGACTGAAGCGTATTTCGAAACGCGAAGAATATTACGTAGTTCTTTTTTGGTGTTAAAATAACCTCAAAAGGTCATTCAGAAAACGAACCTGAAACACCAATGTGAATGCATATCTGATTAATGTTTAAAAAAGCAAATTTAACATTTTAATGACCATGACGATGAGAGTCAAGCTGAAAATGTACGTCACCATTCAATGTCTTCCACTGAACCCAAAATATTTATACAGGTTACTTTTGAATTGGTCGTTCCCGTGAAGAGATATACCGGTTGATTTTTTAAAATGGGACACCTTCTGTATGTTGTGTTTAGTGCTGTTTTTACCACTCTTGTATAGCTTATTCTCTTATGTTGTCTTTATTCAAGTATTCCAGCTAGGTGCAATCAAGGGCGGTCACTTGGACCAGTTTTATTCCCATTACCATAACCATCACTTTCAAAAAATCAGGGTATACATATATATATATGTCTTTAGATGCAATGTATATTTCCTTTTTCATTCAAATGAATGTAACGTAAGAAGCTAAATGGTTTACAAATTCAATTATAATTGTTTTACAAATTACATATTATTTAACAGCAGTTACATATGTATATGTTTTATAAAAATTATTGTAACAGTTGCGTAAACGAAGATTACTATTGCAACCCCAGTCTTCTCTGAAGCCGAGCCCTCAGATCTGCAGAAACGTTGCCGAACATGTCAAGTGCTCGTCGTTGGTATCTCACTGATGCGGAGGAAAGTGCACTTCCCAAATTTTCAACTAAATTTANGTTTTTATATGAAATTCTAAATACTTGTAATGAGGTGTTAGTTTTAATTAATCTCAGCTAAGTGTTTCGGATTTAAATCTTTAAAAAAAAACAAAAATCCAAGAAAAATGGTCTGACAGTTATTATTACAAGCTGATTAATAGGCATTTATAATTTTCACATTCACATTATTGTTTAAATTCCTTTAGAGCTTCATCTTCCATCTTCAATGCTTTTTAGGTTCGAAAGGTTACATCGGATGGTGACCTACAATTTCACGTTCACATTCATTTTCAAAATCAGTTGAAGGTCAAATAAATTTTCTTAAATGAGGATCCTATTGTTGACCCGAATTTGCAACATTTCACGTTCAAATATAGGTACTTAAGGCTATTTCTCTAAATGACCTTCAATGTTTACTTCATCGATAAAACACTAAATAATACCAAATGCCTAACCTGAAAGTAATAAATTTTGTTAGAAGATAACTTTATTCAAAGTTGTTGAAGTTAGTGACCTGGAACCTTATTGTAAAGTTACCCTGAATAATTCAATATCATCTAGTTCTTTTTTTAGTGTTATAATAACCTCAGAAGGTCATTCAGAAAAAAAACCTGAAACACCAATCTGAATGTATATCTGATTTATGTATAAAAAAATCAATTCAACATTTTAATGATCATGAAGATGAAAGTCAAGGTGAAATTGTACTTCACCATCCAATATCTTCCACAAAACCAAAAAAATTTATACATGTTATTTTTGAATTGGTCGCTCCCATGAAGAGATGTTCCGGCTGATTTTTTAAAATAGGACACCTATACGTTGTGTTGAATTGTGGTGTTTTTACCACTTTTGTATAGCTTATTCTCTTTTGTTGTCTTTATTCAAGTATTCCAGCTAGGTGCAATCAAGGGCGGTCACTTGGACCAGTTTTATTCCCATTACCTTAACCATCACTTTCAAAAAATCAGGGTATACATATATATATATGTCTTTAGATGCAATGTATATTTCGTTTTTCATTCAAATGAATGTAACGTAAGAAGCTAAATGGTTTACAAATTCAATTATAATTGTTTTACAAATTACATATTATTTAACTACAGTTACATATGTATATGTTTTGCAAAACCTATTGTAACAGTTGCGTAATTCAAGTTTACTATTGTAACCCTAGTCTTCTCTGAAGGCGGGCCCTCAGATCTGCAGAAACGTTGCCGAACATGTCAAGTGCTCGTCGTTGGTATCCTACTGATGCAGAGGAAAGTGCACTTCCCAAATTTTCAACTAAATTTACCCTGCCTGCTTCATCTAACACATTCTGGTAATGGTTTGTGGCTTGAGCAAAGTTATCTTCGCCTCCATTATCATACTTGGAGACATCACCGCTAACGGAATACGCTGGACTTAATGCTGCTGCCCTTTGACTGACATTTAACGAATCTACTGAATTCGGGTGATAAACTGTATTATTTCCCTGATTATCGTAAGACATTGGACCATCTCGTTGATAATTTCGAACATAAAGAGGACAGTTGACTGGAATTTGAAGAAAGTTGGGACCCAATCTGTGTCTCTGAGTATCTGGATAAGAAAATAGTCTTCCTTGTAACATTCGATCGGGAGAAGGTTTGATTCCAGGCACCATTCGTGATGGGGATAGCGCCATTTGCTCGATATCTTGGAAATAATTCGTAGGATTCTCGTTCAATACTAATCGACCAACTCGAATTAAGGGATATGTAGATTCGGGCCATACCTTCGTGTCGTCGAATGGATTNCTCACTGATGCGGAGGAAAGTGCACTTCCCAAATTTTCAACTAAATTTACCCTGCCTGCTTCATCTAACACATTCTGGTAATGGTTTGTGGCTTGAGCAAAGTTATCTTCGCCTCCATTGTCGTACTTGGAGACATCACCGCTAACGGAATACGCTGGACTTAATGCTGCTGCCCTTTGACTGACATTTAACGAATCTACTGAATTCGGGTGATAAACTGTATTATTCCCCTGATTATCGTAAGACATTGGACCATCTCGTTGATAATTTCGAACATAAAGAGGACAGTTGACTGGAATTTGAAGAAAGTTGGGACCCAATCTATGTCTCTGAGTATCTGGATAAGAAAATAGTCTTCCTTGTAACATACGATCGGGAGAAGGTTTGATTCCAGGCACCATTCGTGATGGAGATAGCGCAATTTGCTCGATATCTTGGAAATAATTCGTAGGATTCTCGTTCAATACTAATCGACCAACTGGAATTAAAGGATATACAGATTCGGGCCACACCTTCGTGTCGTCGAATGGATTAAAGCTACTATTCTGTGCTTGCGCCTCGGTCATCACCTGAATATTCAGCGACCATGATGGATAATTACCGGAACTAATTGCATTATACAAATCTCTTATAGCATAATCGGGATCTTGGGCTTGCAGTTGTTGAGCTCTTGCAGCAGTTAAGTTTCTCAAACCCTGATTACTCAAATAATGAAATTTACAATAAACGTGATGTCCAGTGGCGTTAATCAGTTTGAATGTATTAACTCCAAAGCCGTCCATAAATCTGAAACCATCAGGAGTTCCCCTATCGGAGAACAGAAATAGTATCATATGAACTGATTCCGGCCTCGAAGTGAAAAAGTCCCATTGCATGTCAGCATCGTGAAGAAAAGTTGATGGATGTCTCTTCTGGGAATGAATAAAACTAGGGAATAAAATAGAGTCCCGAATAAAGAATACTGGAAGATTATTTCCTACAAGGTCCCAATTTCCTTCTTGTGTGTAAAATTTGATGGCAAAACCACGTGGATCTCGTGCGGTGTCGGCCGATCCTCTTTCACCGGCAACTGTGGAAAACCGTATTGCGATTCTCGTTCTATTTCCAACTCTTGCAAAAACCTGGGCTGCACTGTACCGAGAGATATCGTTGGTGACTTCAAAATAGCCAAATGCGCCTCCACCTTTAGCATGCACTACTCTTTCCGGTATTCGTTCTCGGTCAAAATGTGACATTTCGTCGATAAATTCCGTGTCTTCCAAAAGCATTGGTCCACGACGGCCAACTGTTAAGGATGCATCCTTATAGGAAACTGGTGATCCAAACCCTGTAGTAATGACATTAGCCTGGAAAATTAAGGAATAGGTACGTGTAAAATATATGTTTAAAGATAAGGTATTTCCTATTCTTAATTGATCACTTGATCATTTCCTATTCTTGATTGATCACCAAATTATTGATATGTCACCAAATACTATTAATACCGTAAATAATTCAAAAACAATTCCGCTGTTTTTCGATAAACATTACCTGTTAGGAACCTAAACGCCAAATAAAATTACACTTGTCGGCTAAAAATTATAGAATGTGTGAATGAAATGACATAAAGACGATTGATTTACAATTAAGAGTGCTAGAGTTTTGAAAATTTCATCCCAAGTTATTAAGGAGTTTAAATATAATTACGAATGAAAACGGACAAAGCAACATATTTTTCTTACAATGAAATCGTAATAATATATATCATTTCTTAGTATAATTTGGCAGAAACAATAACTTTTACGGTTGGTATTTCGTACGGCCACGCAATCAGCACAAAACGAGTAGGGGGGAGCAGAGTGATGCCATTGTAGTAATATGCTGAGTCTTGGAGCAAGACGCATAGAGCTCTTGTTATTGAAACATATACGAAACACGATAACAACGCTACACGCGGCGTTTGCGAGAAGGATCATCTAACGTTCTTGAAGACATACTCCCGATTTAAGTGCTTGGGATTTTTTCTATTGGACTGCTTCAACAGCCCGATGTTTGCTTCACAGGTCTCCAACTGAAAGGTTCTGAAGTGTCGCATCAGTAAGTAGGTCCAAGTGTCTTTTACTTAAAATGCTGACAAAAATAGTGGACATTTTCCGTCTTGGATTCCATTAATACATCACAAAGGACGGTGGTTACCTCACAGGTGTAATTTCACAAAGAAAAAAAATAAAACCAAGTGGCGTTATGTTATTTACCAATTATCACTATCGGTCATTACATTTCTTATATAGTATATTATTTCTGCCTACAATAAAATGATAGATTGTTTCTGGNGGAAAATTAAGGAATAGGTACGTGTAAAATATATGTTTAAAGATAAGGTATTTCCTATTCTTAATTGATCACTTGATCATTTCCTATTCTTGATTGATCACCAAATTATTGATATGTCACCAAATACTATTAATACCGTAAATAATTCAAAAACAATTCCACTGTTTTTCGATAAACATTACCTGTTAGGAACCTAAATGCCAAATAAAATTACACTTTTCGGCTAACAATTATAGAATGTGTGAATGAAATGACATAAAGACGATTGATTTACCATTAAGAGTGCTAGAGTTTTGAAAATTTCATCCCAATTTATTAAGGAGTTTAAATATAATTGCGAATGAAAACGGACAAAGCAACATATTTTAGAGAGTAGGGTGGCGTCATTTTAGTAACATGCTGAGCATGGGACACCGCTCTCTTGAGACTGAAGCGTATTTCGAAACGCGAAGACAACGCTACACGCGGCTTTTGCTAGCAGGACCATCTAACATTTTTGAAGACCTACTCTCGATTTAACTGCTTGGGATTTTTTTCTACGGAAGTGCTTTAGCAGTCTAATGTTTGCATCACAGGTTTCCAACTGAAAGGTTCTGAAGTATCGCATTAGTAAGGAGGTCCAAGTGTCTTTTACTTAAAATGCTGGCAAAAGTAGTGGACATTTTCCGTCTTGGATTCCCGTTAATACATCACAAAGGACGGTGGTTACCTCACAGGTGTTATTTTACAAAGAAAAAAAATAAAACCAAGTGGCGTTATGTTATTTACCAAGTATCACTCTAGTTGATTACATTTCCTGTATAGTATTTCTGCCTATAATAAAATGACAGATTGTTTCTGCTGGACACTGTATAATATTCAGGAATTGGGTAACCATTGTAGGGTTCCTTATGCCGGATGGTTTTTCCTTTTAATTCAAATAGTTAATAAAAAAATTCCAATTTTGTCTTATTTGAGGTGATAGAAAACAAATGGAAAAAGCGAACCGGTCTAAATGTCTACATGTGGACGTGTACTTGGTTATCTAAATCTAATTACATGTTATCATTAAATTTCGGTCCATTGGTCGCACAGATTGGAAAACACTGCCTATATTTGGAAATTAAATTGAATCTCTGTTTAGGAGCTACTTTGGGTTGGCCAAAGACTGCTATGACTCGCTCATGAGATCAAATAAGATCAAAATGGCGACTCTTCCTTGATTGTGGTATTTATTATTTCACTTATGCATTGGGCTGTTTTCAAATTAGCACTGGTTTTAATCATTTGTTTATTTATTGCTTTATCGATCTGTTAGCGATTATATTTTAAAACCCTTTTAAATTAAAAAAAAAAGGAAGTCCCATATTCGGAGACACAGCATTGGTGTATTTTTTTAAAACATAAAATTTTATACCCTAAATTGATTTTGATCTATTTCGCATTGCAATAATAAGGGGAAGAAACGAATATCATTCTATTTTAATTTCAATTGTTTACAATATGAGCCGCGAACCCTGGACCCAAAACTAAAACATATGATCATTTCACGCTCGCTTTGCTAGTGATGTCCTACCGTAACTTGATCATAAGCAATCAAACAAAAGCATTTTCCAATTTTCATAAGTCAGCCATTATTGTCTAAACTATTAAAACAACCACTTACAGAAATTACAATAGAAAAATGCTTTTCTTACCTGTTGGGCATAGCTAGGTATAGCTATAGCTAACACTAAAAGAGCAATGAGCTTCATCATCATGAACATCATCGTGACATCTTCGACAACTCAGACTCTTTTATATATATTTACTTTCCGCTTATCTTAGTACACGAGTTGTTTTTCCTACATTTCTTTTATTTTTAAGCTTTTAGAAATTGCTCCGTTTTCAATTATCATTATTTTTTCATTGTATGTTTGTGATGTAGTCATTATAGTTTTGAGATATAAAATAATTAAATGTAATCAAAATGGCGCTGATTACTTAATTCTATTAATATCAGTAAACTGAAATTTATCTGTTAATTAAACGTCAGCGCAAATCAATAAAGTATTCCATAATGTGTCACCTATACATATTTAACACTTTAAATATCATAATTATCACGAAAAAAATTGAAACAAACAACAATTTAGAAATTTAATATAAGATTGAGAACATGTTAATTAGATTCCGCACTCCGATAGTTAGTATACCTAAGTACATCTCGGCAAAGTGTAATAGATTTAGTCGAAATTTATCAACGAAATGACAAATACATGAAGTATAAAGGTGATTCATATAAAAAAGATCACTAATAGGGTACATCATGCTTTGACAACGCCTGTAATTATTTCGGACATTATTTAAATAATACTATTAACAATTTTTCCCCAATATTTCTGTGTAATTTGAAGTCAAAACCAGGATTGCTTAAAAGCAATTTATTTACTTAAAAACAACAACCAACGTTTTACCCATCTTGTCTTATATCATTAACCTGTTGTTTTTAAGTAAAAATCAATAACGTTTAACCTCCTTGTGGGCTTGATTTCAAACCAAGTTGTTTAAATAATTCGCAAATAAGGTTTTCATGAAGAAAAAAAGTTGTAAACTTAAGGAAAAATGTTTTAAATGATAAATGTAGATAGTGAAAAGACCTACAAAACCCAGCATGAAAATTCCACGAAGAGGGTTAAGAAGCAATAAAACAGACATTCAAGATTGGCATTTTAGTAAAATTTTTGTTTTAAAATTTAAAATTATTTATACCTCGCTTCCCGTATGACGATTATTATTACAATACGCGTAGGCATACTACATGTGTAATATACATAGGTATAAAACATAATAAGCACGTTTTGCTTATCTTTGTTTATTTTGCAGTATAAAAATTTTATAATAATATAGACGCTTTACATTAGTTAGTTGTAGCATAAGAACTGTCTAAAACTGCATAAAATCTGTACATCGTTTACCGAGTCAGAAAGTTGTTTTCGACCATGTCTATGAAGGCCTCCGAAAAATAAGACTGCATCAGAAAGACGTCTCACTCTAATTCCCTCCTACAAGAACAAGACCAAGTAACCTAATCCTAACCTTCGTTACATTGGTGGGCCATTCAAGGTAGGTGGTTGGATGATATTTACCATTTTCATATTTCTGTACAACAATCCTCTTCATGTTCCCCAATTGCTTGAGTATTAAACAGTTTTACGTCAATGATGACCATAAAGATATGTATCAGAGTGTTGCCCGATGCGAGACACAACGCTGCATTGTGTCACACGTGTGTAACTCTCTTTCTAATAGCGCATGCGTAATTGGTAATCACTTAATCAATATAGAATTATAAGTAACAATTCTAGTTGTAGTGAGTTATGTCCACCGAGCGGCATGGCCTGGAGGTTTCGACCATTGCTTAGCATTCGGGAGGACGCCGCGCCGATTCGATTCTAAGTCCGTCTGCTTTGGTTCAAGTTTTTCTGTGGTTTCCTTGGAACACTTAGGCAAATGCTAGGGCAGTAATACTCGACAGATAATGTTTCACTCTCTTCTGTCTTCATTTCGTCCGTCTCATCTTTCTCACCCGAACCACCTCCCACCCATTCCCACGATTCCTGAAAGGAAGCTCGAGAGTGCCTTCCGGCATAGTCCGGAGAGATTGCCGGCCGACCGCCGTTAGTGGCTGGTAGGAATGAAACATCCAAAATATTATTCTTTTTTTTTTATCTCCTAGGTCGAGTACCTCGTCAACAACTACGTTTAATAGATCGTTTTATTTATTAATGATACCTAATAATTCTAGTCACTGGTCGTTTGGCACCCCATTCGAGGGTTTTCTCAAACAACAATTAAAAATTAACACATCCAGATCCAAATCGAAAATCCAGAAACTGATTCCGATGATGATAAATTTAGAGAAAGCAACTTAACCTTATACTTTCAAAACTCATGTTATTTTTGAATTAATAAATAATAATAGAAATTGTCCCGTTTGTTATTTCAAAAACTGATGATTAATACGGGGACATCTATCAATTTAATCAACTGTAAACCACAATTAAATAAATTTAAAGACTTTCGAAATTTTATTAGTTTCAGAATTACAAGCTGATTCGTTGAAACGTTAGGTTCCATCATAATAAAATCCAAAGGAAAATACAAGTTTCAAAGACAAGACAAAGACAAAAGATAACACAAAAAGAAAATACAAAACAAAGAAAAGACAAGATAAAGAAAAAACAAGACAAAGAAATGTTCCTCGTTACATAATTATTTTTCAGAAAACAACGATAAGATTCATATCCGTTAAAAAAAAAAACAAAAGTGCTTAGTCAAACAGCACTTCAAAAAGGTGCTCAATAAGTAATTAAAATCTAACGTCACTGAATATATTTTGCCAAAAATGAATATAAGTGATAAACTTTTAATCCTCGACTGTCTAATTAGAGTAGACGAAAATATATTTACCACAGCAATAAAAGGTCTAGCCGTACTTCCATAGCAAAACTGCCCCCGATAGGAACCTATATTGTTACCTATGCTATATTGTAGAGAGTACTAATAGTAGTTGATAGAGCAGATGCTAGTTCTATATCTCAGTTAATTGAGGGGCTATTTGAGAAAAAGTCTCCTTAGACGACTTTTTTTCAGAGTGGTATTTCTTTGTTAATTTTAAAGCTAGGAAAATCAAACCAATTTCAGTGTTTATGGTGTGCTGTACGTCAAAAATGCACCTAACTTTCTAAAAGTACAAGTAAAATCGCGACACGTTAATAGTAAAACCTACAGATGTTACATTCACTACAACCCCAGCGGAAAGAGCCACGAAGATTTTCGGCGTTATTGCTGTAACTGTGCAAATGGAAATCGAACGGTTGAGTGTTGTTCTAACGTGGCGGCAATTATATATTATTTATCAAATGGAAGATATAAATCTCATATAGTTCGCCCAGCGGAAATATTATCCAGTCTTTTTTCTATAAATAGCGATCACGTTGTAATTAATGAAAATAGTGATGATGACTAATAAAAGTTATTTTTTAATTATCAGAGCAGATCATTAGCTTAGCATGTTGTTAAGCAAGGTGTACCAAGTGCGTACCACGACTATGCACTGTGATCATGTACGAACATGCACGCGCGTGTACACTGATAGAGAGATCGACAAAATATTGCAATAGTCTAGTTGATGTCACCAACCGTTAATATATACTTTCTATAAGCTGTCGAAACGATACTTTTCCGAAAATGATTGAAATATAATATAATTTAAAAGCGTCAACATAGTGGTCGTAAGGTGGTCCACTTACTTTAATTTTTTTTTCGATATGTTGCACCTTTTGGAATTTAATGAAACTTGGCATGCTATTAGGCAAGGTGTAGATAATTATCATATATTTTTTTCAAAGTGGTAATTCAATTAGATCTGATAAAAATCAATTAAAAAACAACTTATCTGCGTTTTTTGATACTATTTTTTAGGCTTGGCTAATAGTTAATTGCTATAAAATAAACTGTAAAGTGTACCATAAACACTGAAATTGGTTTGATTTTCCTAGCTTTAAAATTAACAAAGATATACCACTTTGAAAAAAGTCGTCTCCGGAGACTTTTTTTTAAATAGCCCCTCTACAATATAGCATAGGTAACAATATAGGTTCCTATCGGGGGCAGTTTTGCTATAGAAGTACGGCTAGACCCTTTAACGGATAAATATAAAACCAATTAACCTATTCTTAGGCAGCGCATTATACAGAAGCTTTTACAATTATAGATACAAGATTCACAAATGTCGCTCAATATTGCTGAAGACTATGAAGAGAATACCTTTATGTGTAGCATTAGCCGATCATATTATACTGTAGCTATAGGAAGTTACAATAGAGGATTAAATTCCACAGTTGCTGTTGACATAAAATACTGAATGTTCTATTTAAACCATCAAAAAGTTTAAAACTTGCTTATATTTAATAATATCTTTTAAGCACCCTTAGCACATTAGTTAATTTTGCACAATGACGGTACAAAACATGAATCAATTAGTGAGCTTTAATTCAAATTCTGTTTTAAAAACTATTATATAACAACAGATTGAAACAAAGAAATAATATTCAACATACCTATATTTTTGTAAATCTTCTTTACATAAACATAACCGCACTCTACAACATCGCAAACCCTATCATGTGGCTCCATCTCTACCGTATGGTCTGGAAAGAAACCACCGTCATAGTTCTCCACAAAAAAAGGGCAACCCCTCAGCTCTCCCTCGAACTACAGGCCCATTAGCCTGCTCAATTCACTAAGCAGATTAGTTGAATTCATCCGTATGAACCGGCTTCTCGATCACGTGGATCGAAACAACCTTCTCCCCAACATTCAGCGTGGGTTCCACAGACAGCACCACACCGACCATCAACTTCTCCATGTTTCTGAACACATTTCTGTCAACCTAAATAAACGCCGCCACACTACCATGCTTCAGCTCGACAACCAGTAAGCCCTCGATCGAGTTTGTCACCAAACCTATCGCCCTCAACATCCCACATTTCCTAATCAGGGTGTCGGATCCTTCCTCTCTGACAGAACCTTCGTGTCCGCGTTGACTCTGCTTTATCCCCAACCAAACTCCTCACTGCTGGAGCCCTCAAGGCTCCACGCTGTCGACTCTTCCGTTCGTTTCTGCGCAGACATGCCGTCCCAACCCTCAATCGTCACAGCTCTCTACGCCCATGACATCGCCGTCATAAATTCCGCCCAAACTATTCTCCAATGCTCCGCAAACAAGTTTCTGCCCATGCTACTAAATTGGTACCGAAGATGGAAACTCTCCATTAACGGGCCGTAGTCGGAAGTAATTTTCTTTTCCCGTAGGACCCGAAAATCTCCCTCCATCGCCGTTAACAACCACCTCGGCGTCGTCTTCGACAGAACACCGACATGGCGTGCCACCCGTGCCAAGGGCCTAGCTGTCTTTATCTCCCTCAAGCCCCTCTTCCAAAACAGCTCCATCTTCCATCAAATAAAAATCCGTACATTCAACGAAATTATCAGAAGCATCTGCTCCTACGTCATCCCCATCTGGAGCTACAAATTCTTCAAGGCGGATTCTTCCTTCCCTAGTTCATCAAAGAAAATCGAATTTTAAAAGAAACTGGTCTATCTTCACTCCCCGAGGCTGCAGTTAGGCTCGCAGCTAATCTCTGGGCCTCAGTGTCAAGTCACCCAATCCTGTCCATCTCGACACTTTCCGACTTCGCCCCTAAGCCAAACGGCCCTTTCAGAAGGCCCTGCCACTTTATACTCTAAGCAGCTTCCCTTCCGCTAATTACTACATTCGCTTTTTTTCATACCCCTTTCCGCCCAATGCTTTTTTCCTACACTCATTACCCTTCCCATCCCCAACCTCTTCCCATTGAACCTACCCTGTATAACCTCCGCGTTGATCACCCTACTTGAGGAGGGGTAGGGGCTTCAGCGAATCCAGCAGAAGAACAGAACTATGAATTCCCGGTCTGACTTTAATAATAACAGTTATTAANAATCTCTAGACTTATGACCTGGTTTTCCACATGTGAAACAGTTGATACTGTTTTTATGTGACTGTAATTTTGGTTTTATTTTAGCAACATATTTAGTGTTGTTTGTCATTTTTAGAAAGCTAGAATGGTCAGATTCGCTTAAAAATTTTAATAACAGTTCTGTTGTTTTGCATCCGGCAGCTTGTGCGCTAACCTGCAATACATTATTATTGAGCGTTGATATAATTATGTCATTGATGATGTTGTCTGGTAAATTGCAATGTCTACGGAGACGAAGTTTTCTTTAATAAAAGGTTACGACATCTTCGTTAGATTGCCTTTCATTGACAACACTTCGGACCGAAGGAAAAGCAGTCATCAGCTTCTCCTTCCAATATTGTCAATTTGCGTTGACTTCTGTCTGGCAGTCATACCAAGATTTAGCATTGCCGGTAAGTTTGCTAAGCATACAAAATATTCGTGTCTTATCGTCCCATCTATAAAGTTCTCCAACCGAATCGATTTTGTTTAACCACTGACTTATAGTAATACAATCCGTTGACGCATCAAATTCGGGTATCAGTTCCATGCGGCCAACGTAGCGTTGGATTGGTGATTGCGCTGGAGTTGAAGTTTCACGGGACGATACCGGACCACGCGACGAGCTGGGTTCATCGGTGAGCTGTGTACCGAGAATCGCAGCGAATAAGTTTGGTTTTGCTGCAAACAAACCTGCGCCGTATGCGGCGTCAGCTCGGGAGAGTCGGAGGCGGGAGTGACGGAGTATATAGCGATGTTGGCAGGGGATTTCCCTGAGAATTTTCGCTACGCAATAGAGCTTCTAATTGCTCAAATTTATTTTCTATAAGTCTTAAAAATTTACTATTATCACTTATGTCTACTACTATGACGATAATGTTTTCAATTGTCTTTAGAATGTCTTTCTTCGCGACTTTTGCTTTTGCGACCCAGAAACGGAGCAACCGAGCCAAGGCTCTAAAGCTGCCTCACCCATTGTTATCCTTCAAAAATCTCTTTGGCCGTAAATTCGTAGAGACGTGGACAACCACGGTGCTATCACCCTTCGGGCCTTTAACACGAAAGGCTCTATCAGAATCTACCCCACCTCCCTGGACGATTTTCGCCGCCCATCTCGTACCTCGAAGAATCCAAAGTTCAGTTCTTAACCAACCAACTCTAACAAGACAGAGACCTTCATGTCGTCCTCCGTGGAGTTTGCGAAGCTATCTCCACGGGCGATGTACAGTCTATGTACTATATGTACTATATGTACTATGTACTCCAGCAATAGCCATATTCGTCGGGAACTCTGTAAAACATAAACCCCTCTTTGGTCACTAATTCATTAGAAGCAGTTGGACTGAAGTCTCGCTAAGTTCCGGCCCCCTCAGAATCATTTCCCTTCATTTCCCTTCAACTAAACTAAACCTCTCAGATCTCCCCCTCCTCCTCCCACCAAACGTCTCGATGATCGTCGCATGTGACCTCAATGTCAAACACGCCTATTGGGGCTGCCGACACAACAACAAAGAACGTATTTCTCTTCTTGCCAAAGTCGTTAACCTAAACCTTGCCGTTGAAGCTCCCCCATATCCTACATACCTCCCCGCCTCCCACAAACAACTTCCTGACATTCTTGACACCTTCAGCCTGGTTAGTATTTTNTAATAACGATAATAATCCAAATCGCCGCTCTTTTGGTACCCCCTTCAAAGGTTTTCCTAAGCAACCCCCAAAAGTTAACACATGCGAGATCCAAACTGAAAATCCCGAATCTGATCCTGAAGATAATGAAGTTGAACTGGACAATTTAAACTTGGATGTGAACGAAGCAGAAGAGGGTTGTTCGTTCAACTAAATGAAAATCCCTCAACCTTATGTAATTTTAAGATTAACACTACCAAAATAATGACAGAAATTGTTCCATTTATTATTTCAAAAATTAAAGGTATTCCAGTCAAATTAATGATTGATACAGGTGCCTCTATAAATTTGATCAAATATAAACCAGAATTGAAAAAATTTATAGATTTTATAGATACTATTAGTGTTTCAGGATTAAATGCTGATTCGTTTAAAACATTAGGTTCCATCACAACAAAATTCAAGGAAAAAAACGTCAAGTTTCATGTCGCACATTTAGATATAGAATTAGATGGAATACTAGGCATTGAATTTCTTAAAACGTTGAATTGCAATTTAGATTTACATCACAATAACATTTCTTTCTTAGAAAACAACGACAAGATCCCGATTCATTTAAAAAAGGAAACTAAAGTGCTTAATCATATAGTACTTCACAAGCGTGCCGAACAAATAATTAGGATAAAAACTAACTTAAAACCGGGAAGTGAAGGTATTTTGCCAAAAATGAATATAAGTGATAAACTTTTAATCCTCGACTGTCTAATTAGAGTAGACGAAAATATATTTACCACAGCAATAAAAGGTCTAGCCGTACTTCCATAGCAAAACTGCCCCCGATAGGAACCTATATTGTTACCTACGGTCCAAGTATTTCGTTTATAGCCCGTTGCAATACTGCAGGTGCGTTTGTAAGGTCAAAGGGGACTCTCTTATACTGGTAATTCCCTTCTGGCGTAATGAAGGCAGTGTAAAGCCTACTGGCTTTTGCTACGCGTAGTTGATGATAGCCTGCTGCTAGATTAAAGGTGGTGAACCATTTCTTTCCCGCTAGCCTGTCCAGCTGATCTTCTATGCAGGGTAATGGGTATTTGTCCTTTTCAGTGATGGTGTTTAATTTTCTATAGCCAATGACCATCCTTACTTTACCGGATTTTTTTATGACTAACAGAATTGGACTGGCGTAAGGGAAGTTTGAGGGTTCAATTATGTCATTCTTTAACAAGTCATCAACAATTTCTCTAACCTGTTTTCTCTCATGATAGGACAACGGATAAGGCCTGTAACAAACAAGTTTTTCACTTGTTAATTTAATTATCATTTCTACATGGGTGTTGCCCAGTTCTGAGTTATTTTTTGCGAAATAAAGCTGAAATTTATGCAACAACTTGTCCAGCTTCATTGTTTCATCAGCGATCAATGCTGTAGAATTCACGGGTACTTCAGCCTCTGAGGACTGCTCCGCAGAAATTCCCCGTGCTACGCATTGTTCTGGTTTGATTATAGCTGTCACTTTACTCAGTCATCAACAATTTCTCTAACCTGTTTTCTCTCATGATAGGATAACGGATAAGGCCTATAACAAGTTTTTCACTTGTTAATTTAATTATCATTTCTACGTGGGTGTTGCCCAGTTCTGAGTTATTTTTTGCGAAACAAAGCTGAAATTTATGCAGCAACTTGTCCAGCTTCATTGTTTTATCAGCGGTCAATGCTGTAGAATTCACGGGTACTTCAGCCTCTGAGGACTGCTCCGCAGAGATTCCCCGTGCTACGCATTGTTCTGGTTTGATTATAGCTGTCACTTTACTCAAATTGAAAATTGTAAAATGTCCTAAACCATTTGTTATTTCAATATCTTTCTATGGAACAATAATTTTGCTTTCACCCTGCTGTTCTGAAAAATTCGATTGTAGTGTTCCATTTAAGAGTGAACATGAAATTTGTATACGGTTTACTCTGGGGGGTATCTTCGTTTCCTCATTCACTTTTAGGGGGAATTTCGTGATGTCATCGATTAAGTCTATTGTAAAATTGGAACCTTCATCATGATGGAATGTTAGGCTGTTTGCTGTTTTGATAACGTAAATGTTTGGTAATTCAGTAAAGGCACGACCAATAATTACGTCCACATCTTGATATTTATTGTCGACTATTACAATTGGCGCGTTGCGTTCAACATTGTCGATTGCAATTTTTGCTTCTGCTTCACCAATTGACACAATTTTTGCCCCACCATAACCTTGTAATATTATTTCTTTATTATAGTCTATTTGTAAATTAAGCGTATTTGCTGAGTGCAATCTCATGATGTTGCAGACATTACCAAAATCAATATAGGCTGACACTTGTTTTTGATTGATTATTGCCGGTACATAATATTTTTGAAATAAAACTTATTTTAGTCGTGTTTGAGTTTGATTAAAAACGGAAAGGAAAAGATCTTTAGTAAAACACTCGCGAAACAAGAACAAAATTATTGTATCGGTCACTGGCTATAATTAAAACCTCCAAACATTTCCACAAGTACCTCTATAAAAGAAAGTTTCTTTTAAGAACAGATCATGCCTTGCTCAAGAGATTGCTACAATTTTAAAACCCGGAAGGACAAATTGCACTACAGTTATTACATCAAGAATACGAGTTTGAAATTGAACATGGCCCAGACAGACAACACTGTACAAAAAATGCACTATCCCGGAAATCTTACATGGGAAACCACAAAAATTGTTCTGCGGAACAAAAAAGGACAGTTGTAACCTAACTACCATTCAGCCTGAGGGATCCTGCAAAACCGAAAACCAGAGCAAATATGACGATATTGGCCCAATAATAAGATGGAAAAAAGCTGGAACGTTAAAACCATCGTGGGCAGATGTGAACTACCTAAGCCAAAAAACGAAAAGTTGTTGAGTCCAGTGGACTTCCCTTGTCTTAGATCACAAAACAAATACCAACTGGTACTTCCGAAGAAAAGAATTTTAGAAGTTAATATGAAATATTCTCTGCAGAGAAGAGCATTGGCGCGTAAAGCCAAAGAGCCCGGGTTCGATTCGCGGCGGGGTGTGACAACAGCAATAATTTTTCCTCATTAATTTTAGGTAGTGTGTAGTGGGTAAAAAAATTGAGAATATTTCATAT
>NW_020438914.1:987955-991126 GCF_000699045.2 Agrilus planipennis | reverse complement strand
TGTAAGTATTATTATAAAAAATACTAACTAGAACTACAATTACAAAAGTTTTAGCCTTCAAAAAGACTACAAACCTACGCGAAACCTTGGACGTGGTTTAAAAATGAACAAATAAATTATTTATCCCCCATTGTTGCTCTGATTTAAGCATCCTGTTCAAGTTTAGGGAAGATTTCGATACCAATTATATTTTTAATTTATTTTACATTCATGGAAAAGTAGTGAGGATGAGTCGTCTTTTTAACGAAAAGTATTCGAATCTGCCCCCGCTGAACAAAACAAATTCAGGCGAGTAGATACGTTCATACACATGAATATTAAAAGTACAATGAAAATAATACAGCACACAACTAAATAAAAGTGGTACACAATATATGTTCAATGTGTCCTTCATTCCTGTTTGACTTTCAATGCACTTCGTTCGTTAACCTTCCTGACTTGAATTGGGTCTAATTCCATTAAAGTTCTTTTTACCCTTGGTTCTAGTTCTACAGGGGTATAAACGGGGCGGTCATACACCATACTTTTTACGTGACTATAAATGGAAGTCGACGGAGGTTAAGTCGAGTGACCTAGGGGGCCATTCCCAAGGCCAATTACTTCCAATCGTACTTAGAACATCCTGGTTAGATCAACAACTAGTTAACCAATTTAAAATTACTAAAATTATAATTAAACGCGTGCCTTATCTGTAGGAAACGACTGGCAATACCTACGCAATCTACTCCTATTCCTTTAGACAAATTAAAAACCCTCCAAAACTAAGACTAATAATCAACAAATCAATAAATAAACAATATTAAACAAAATTGTGTTCAAAAGTTTTATTTTTTAAGTATAAGAAACAGTACCGACCTCTAACTATCTTATGTCATTAGTATTGTGTACGCCTGCCCCGTCCATTATATCGATACTATAGCAATCTCTTAACAATCATCATCATAATCATAAGGTCGTTAGTCCTAAAAATGGTTGGACAAGCACTATTTCCTATCCTAATCTTATTTCCTTAAACTAGAACAGTCCATATCCTTAACTATTTGCGAACAGTAATCTAATATACGTCTACCTCTACCCCTCCTAACTTCCGTTTCTGTAGGCACAACCCGTCTTAAATTTCAAATATGTATTATGCAGCATTGGAGCAAACATATTAAAACTACATCTATCCTGAAATTTTTACTCCTTGACAGTATAAGGATTATGTAAAACCCAAAAAAGTGTATTTATCCGATTTACAATCCCCTCCGTTGTCAATTTAGACTCGTCCTTCGACTTTGAATGAGAAAGTTGGATCATCTTGCAACCGTACCATCATAAATTCACAAAATTCAAATAAACTTGTATCATCCCCTTCTCTAAATGATTGTAAAGTAATACAAGAATATGGATGAGATTTACGATTGTGCAGCATTCTGTGGACCGATGCGACAGATATTCCAAGTCATGTAAAACTGTAAGAAAGGAATTTTTAGGGTTGGCGTTAAAGTAAGCTGATACAATAACTTCGTTATATTCGTCTTCAGTTACGGCATTTTGATAAGATTTGTTTGCCCCAATTCCAAAATGTACAAAACTGAGATTGTATTCACCTGAATTTTGTTTTGTTGATCGGAGGCAGATTCGGATACCCTTAATTGAAAAGACGACAAGCCCTCTCTACAACTTGCTGACTTTCTCCATGAATGTAAAATAAATTTAAAATAACATTCTTCTTCATTCTTCTCAACGCGGTCGGAACTAATATAAAACAACTTACACGGCATTTAGTGCACAATTTTTTTTTTTTTCAAAAATTTCTTATAATTAAAAAACTATTACATATAGGTATAGGGAATCCTTATATCAATCGATGATTCAATTCTACGTTCATTAATGAGATAATATACAGGGTGCTCCATTTGAAAAAAACAAGCGTGTTGGAAGTTTTATAAGTTGTACGCTACGTTTTCAACACCCAGTATACATTTACGATACTGAGGACATAACGCAAAATGGGAACAGATACGAGATNTCACTTTTAGGGGGAATTTCGTGATGTCATCGATTAAGTCTATTCTTAAATTGGAACCTTCATCATGATAGAATGTTAGACTGTTTGCTGTTTTGATAACGTGAATGTCTGGTAATTCAGTAAAGGCACGACCAATAATTACGTCCACATCTTGATATTTATTGTCGACTATTACAATTGGCGCGTTGCGTTCAACATTGTCGATTGCAATTTTTGCTTCTGCTTCACCAATTGACACAATTTTTGCCCCACCATAACCTTGTAATATTATTTCTTTATTATAGTCTATTTGTAAATTAAGCGTATTTGCTGAGTGCAATCTCATGATGTTGCAGACATTACCAAAATCAATATAGGCTGACACTTGTTTTTGATTGATTATTGCCGGTACATAATATTTTTGAAATAAAACTTATTTTAGTCGTGTTTGAGTTTGATTAAAAACGGAAAGGAAAAGATCTTTAGTAAAACACTCGCGAAACAAGAACAAAATTATTGTATCGGTCACTGGCTATAATTAAAACCTCCAAACATTTCCACAAGTACCTCTATAAAAGAAAGTTTCTTTTAAGAACAGATCATGCCTTGCTCAAGAGATTGCTACAATTTTAAAACCCGGAAGGACAAATTGCACTACAGTTATTACATCAAGAATACGAGTTTGAAATTGAACATGGCCCAGACAGACAACACTGTACAAAAAATGCACTATCCCGGAAATCTTACATGGGAAACCACAAAAATTGTTCTGCGGAACAAAAAAGGACAGTTGTAACCTAACTACCATTCAGCCTGAGGGATCCTGCAAAACCGAAAACCAGAGCAAATATGACGATATTGGCCCAATAATAAGATGGAAAAAAGCTGGAACGTTAAAACCATCGTGGGCAGATGTGAACTACCTAAGCCAAAAAACGAAAAGTTGTTGAGTCCAGTGGACTTCCCTTGTCTTAGATCACAAAACAAATACCAACTGGTACTTCCGAAGAAAAGAATTTTAGAAGTTAATATGAAATATTCTCTGCAGAGAAGAGCATTGGCGCGTAAAGCCAAAGAGCCCGGGTTCGATTCGCGGCGGGGTGTGACAACAGCAATAATTTTTCCTCATTAATTTTAGGTAGTGTGTAGTGGGTAAAAAAATTGAGAATATTTCATAT
>NW_020438914.1:976620-984546 GCF_000699045.2 Agrilus planipennis | reverse complement strand
AGTATTACGTTCACTAATGAAATAATATACAGGATATTCCATTAAAATAAATAAAAAATAGCGTGTTCGGAGTTTTATACTTTGGACGATAAATTTTCAGCATCCTGTATACATTTAAGACATTAACGGTAGGTACAATTCCAAATAGAGATCGGTATTGTACTAGATAGCTGATCACCCAATATGGCGACGGCAGTTTTAAAATTAGCTGAATAATCCGCTATTTAACATGGGAAATTTTCATAATTTAAACAAGAACGCTGTTATTATTATATTTATATTATATTACAAGTTTTCTGGGACTTTGCTCTTTCATTCTAGAATTTGTCGATACACAGAGTTACAGAAGATGGAGTTTCATTCCAATGGGCACCCAAAAGCCGAAAAGCATTTGAAAATCTAAAGATTACACTCGCTGAAGCCCCAATCTAAGCATACCCACCGTTCAGCGAGCCCATCATCGCTAATGTCAACCCTAATCATGTGAAAGTTGATAGAGTGTTATCTCAGGTACAAAACGGAAAGGAAAAGATTTTTAGTAAAACACTCGCGAAACAAGAACAAAATTATTGTATCGGCCACTGGCTATTATTTCCCAACATTTCCACAAGTACCTTTATAAAAGGAAGTTTTTTTTAAGAACAGATCATGCCTTCCTCAAGTGACTACTACAATTTAAAAACCCGGAAGGACAAATTGCACTACAGTTATTACATCAAAAATACTAGTTTGAAATTGAACATCGCCCAGACAGACAACACTGTACAAAAAATGCACTATCCCGGAAATCTTACATGGGAAACCACAAAAATTGTTCTGCGGAACAAAAAAGGACAGTTGTAACCTAACTACCATTCAGCCTGAGGGATCCTGCAAAACCGAAAACTAGAGCAAAGATGACGATATTGGCCCAATAATGAGATGGAAAAAAGCTGGAACGTCAAAACCATCGTGGGCAGATGTGAACTACCTAAGCCAAAAAACCAAAAGTTGTTGAGTCCAGTGGGCTTCCCTTGTCTTAGATCACAAAACAAATACCAAATAGTACTTCCGAAGAAAAGAACTTTAGAAGTGTTAAAGGCAATCCATGGCGAAGGACATTTCAGCGTTAGGAAGACTAGGGAAGGAGCGAGCGATTTTATTAACTACGAAGCAGAAGCGATGTGGAAGACCGACGCAGGAAATGTCCGACATGCGCCGTCAGTAAGGAACGGAAGACGAAAAGTCGTGGATGATTACAGCAGCACAACGTGAGAGCGTCATTTGAAAGAATCGAGGTGGACGTAAGAGGACCATTTCTAGCAACAGACTCAGGTAACTCCTGGTCATTATGGATTACTTTAGAAAATGAACCAAAGCATATGCGATGCTAAATTAGGAAGCACATAGCGTTGCCGATAAGCTTGTCAACGGCGATTGACCGATAATAAGGCTACTGAACTAGTGGGCATTACCAAAACGAGGAGTACGTCGTTGCATCCACAGTCTAATTGGATGGTTTAACGATTTAACGCTACTCTGGAGACTAACTTAAGAAACTCTGTGAATAGCCACCAATCTGATTGGGACCAACGCATACACCTATTCAACAACTGGAGTAACACCGGCCAGCATTTTATTTAGGAAAACATTCAGGCTGCCAGCGGTTATGATGTTTAGTCTCCCTGGAGACTCTCCAGTGTCTACAGATGAATACGTGCCCAAATTACTATCACGACTAGACGTCATCAACAATGGTATGAGAACGAAGCTGTGATTAGAAAGTGACCGCATAAAGACCAGATACGATAAACGAGCCAACTCTGCTGGGTTTAATGAGGGCGACAAGGAGTCGCTATATAATCTATCAAGACGGAAGGGACATTGCCCGAAACTACATGCTTGGGAACTTGGGATGGTCCATACTCCGTTACTCGACGCATCTACGACGTTGCCTATCGAATGCAAAAGAGACCTCGGGTAGAAATGAAGGTCGTACATCATGACCGACTTGCTCCCAACAGGGGCGACATTACTGATAGGTACAATCATTTTAGGATGGGAGCTGTTTCACGTGTAGACGGCAAGGATGCGACATACATACGTTAGCGTTTTTATATGAAGTTCTAAATACTTGTAGTGAGATGTTAGGTTTAATTAATTCTCAGCTGTTGACGCGCATGACGTATTACAGTTTTGGTTAATTCATGCTAACAATAAACAACTAAGTCTTTTGGATTTAAATCTTCAAAAAGAAAAACAAAAACACAAGCAAAGCATATAACTTCTGTTAACTTTCACATTATTGTTCAAATTCTTTTAGAGTTTCATCTTAGAACAACTTCTAGCGTCCTCGCTATAAATTGTTTACAGGTGTATATAAGGTGTCGGAATTTAAAGAATGCACCTTAATATATCGTCATTGGAGCGACCAATCTAAATGTAACCTTCATAAAAGTATTTGGGATCGAAAGGTTACATCGGATGGTGACCTACAGTTTCGCCTTCACATTCATCTTCAAAATCATTTGAAGGTCAAATCAACTTTCTTAAATGAGAGTCCCTATTGTTAACCCGGATTCGCAACATTTCACGTTCAAATATAGGTACTTAAGGCTCTTTTTCTATATGACCTGAGTTAGCGACCTGAACCCTTATTGTAAAGTTATCCGAGATAATTCAATATTACCTATGTAGTTCTTTTTCAGAAAATCATACAGAAAAAGAACCTGAAACACCTATCTGAATGTATATCTGATTTATGTTTATGAAAAACAGTTTAACCATTTCAATGACCATGACGATGAGAGTCAAGCTGAAAATGTACGTCACCATTCAATGTCCTCCACTGAACCCAAAATGATTATACAGGTTACTTTTGAATTGGTCGCTCCCATGAAAAGATATTCGGGTTGACTTTTTAAAATGGGACTCCTACTGTGTGTTGTGTTCAGTTGTGCTGTTTTTACCACATTTGTATAGCGTATTCTCTTATGTTGTCTTTATTCAAATATTCCAGCTAGATGCAATCGGGGCGGTCACTTCGACCACTTTTATTCCCTTTACCGTCGCCATCACTTTCAAAAAATCAGGGTACATATATATATATGCCTTTAAGATGCAATGTATACTTCCCTTTTCCAAAAGAATGGAACGTAAAAAGCAAAATGGTTTACAACATTATATATTATTTAACTGCAGTTACATACGTGTGTGTTTTATAAAAACTATTGTAACAGTTGCGTAAATGAAGATTACTATTGTAACCCTAGTCTTCTTTGCAGTCGGGTCCTCAAATCTGCAGAAACGTTGCCGAACATGTCAAGTGCTCGTCGTTGGTATCTCACTGATGCGGAGGAAAGTGCACTTCCCAAATTTTCAACTAAATTTACCCTGCCTGCTTCATCTAACACATTCTGGTAATGGTTTGTGGCTTGAGTAAAGTGTTCGTTGCCTCCATTTTCGTATCTGGAGACATTACCGATAATGCCAAACGCTGGATTTAATGCTGTTGTCCTTTGACTGACATTTAACGAATCTACTGAATTCGGATGATAAACTGTATTATTTCCCTGATTACTGTAAGACATTGGACCATCTCGTTGATAATTTCGAACATAGAGAGGACAGTTGACTGGAATTTGAAGAAAGTTGGGACCCAATCTATATCTCTGAGTATCTNCGGGTTGACTTTTTAAAATGGGACTCCTACTGTGTGTTGTGTTCAGTTGTGCTGTTTTTACCACATTTGTATAGCGTATTCTCTTATGTTGTCTTTATTCAAATATTCCAGCTAGATGCAATCGGGGCGGTCACTTCGACCACTTTTATTCCCTTTACCGTCGCCATCACTTTCAAAAAATCAGGGTACATATATATATATGCCTTTAAGATGCAATGTATACTTCCCTTTTCCAAAAGAATGGAACGTAAAAAGCAAAATGGTTTACAACATTATATATTATTTAACTGCAGTTACATACGTGTGTGTTTTATAAAAACTATTGTAACAGTTGCGTAAATGAAGATTACTATTGTAACCCTAGTCTTCTTTGCAGTCGGGTCCTCAAATCTGCAGAAACGTTGCCGAACATGTCAAGTGCTCGTCGTTGGTATCTCACTGATGCGGAGGAAAGTGCACTTCCCAAATTTTCAACTAAATTTATCCTGCCTGCTTCATCTAACACATTCTGGTAATGGTTTGTGGCTTGAGTAAAGTGTTCGTTGTTTCCATTTTCGTACCTGGAGACATTACCGATAATGCCATACGTTGGATTTAATGCTGTTGCCCTTTGACTGACATTTAAAGAATCTACTGAATTCGGATGATAAACTGTATTATTTCCCTGATTACTGTAAGACATTGGACCATCTCGTTGATAATTTCGGACATAGATAGGACAGTTGACTGGAATTTGAAGAAAGTTGGGACCCAATCTATATCTCGTACAAAAGATGCACTATCCCGGAAACCTTACATGGAAAACCACAAAAATTGTTCTGCGGAACAGAAAAGGACAGTTGTAACCTAACTACCATTCAGCCTGAGGGATCCTGCAAAACCGAAAACTAGAGCAAAGATGACGATATTGGCCCAATAATGAGATGGAAAAAAGCTGGAACGTCAAAACCATCGTGGGCAGATGTGAACTACCTAAGCCAAAAAACCAAAAGTTGTTGAGTCCAGTGGGCTTCCCTTGTCTTAGATCACAAAACAAATACCAAATAGTACTTCCGAAGAAAAGAACTTTAGAAGTGTTAAAGGCAATCCATGGCGAAGGACATTTCAGCGTTAGGAAGACTAGGGAAGGAGCGAGCGATTTTATTAACTACGAAGCAGAAGCGATGTGGAAGACCGACGCAGGAAATGTCCGACATGCGCCGTCAGTAAGGAACGGAAGACGAAAAGTCGTGGATGATTACAGCAGCACAACGTGAGAGCGTCATTTGAAAGAATCGAGGTGGACGTAAGAGGACCATTTCTAGCAACAGACTCAGGTAACTCCTGGTCATTATGGATTACTTTAGAAAATGAACCAAAGCATATGCGATGCTAAATTAGGAAGCACATAGCGTTGCCGATAAGCTTGTCAACGGCGATTGACCGATAATAAGGCTACTGAACTAGTGGGCATTACCAAAACGAGGAGTACGTCGTTGCATCCACAGTCTAATTGGATGGTTTAACGATTTAACGCTACTCTGGAGACTAACTTAAGAAACTCTGTGAATAGCCACCAATCTGATTGGGACCAACGCATACACCTATTCAACAACTGGAGTAACACCGGCCAGCATTTTATTTAGGAAAACATTCAGGCTGCCAGCGGTTATGATGTTTAGTCTCCCTGGAGACTCTCCAGTGTCTACAGATGAATACGTGCCCAAATTACTATCACGACTAGACGTCATCAACAATGGTATGAGAACGAAGCTGTGATTAGAAAGTGACCGCATAAAGACCAGATACGATAAACGAGCCAACTCTGCTGGGTTTAATGAGGGCGACAAGGAGTCGCTATATAATCTATCAAGACGGAAGGGACATTGCCCGAAACTACATGCTTGGNCCAAAAGCATTGGTCCACGACGGCCAACTGTTAAGGATGCATCCTTATAGGAAACTGGTGATCCAAATCCTGTAGTTATGTAATTAGCCTAGAAAATTAAGGAATAGATTTGTCTAAAATGTATGTTTAAAGGAAGGCCATTTCCTATTCTTAATTGATCACCAAATTGTTGATGTGTCACCAAATGCTATTAATTCCGTAAATAATTCCGAAACAATTCCGTTGTTTTCCGATAAATATTACCTGTTAGGAACCTAAATGCCATATAAAATTACGCTTTTCGGCTAACAATTATAGAATGTGTGAATGAAATGACATAAAGACGATTGATTTACAATTAAGAGTGCTAGAGTTTTGAAAATTTCATCCCAATTTATTAAGGAGTTTAGATATAATTGCGAATGAAAACGGACAAAGCAACATATTTTTCTTACAATAAAATCGTAATGATCTATATCATTTGTTAATAGAGTTGGGCAGAAACAATCACCTTTTACGGTTGGTATCTCATACGGCCACGCGTAGGGAGAGTAGAGTTTTTGCTAGCAGGAACCTGTAACATCTATGAAAACCTACTCTCGCTTTAAGTGCTTGAGATTCTTTTCTACGAAAGTGCTTCAACAGTCGAATGTTTGCTTCACAGGTCTCCAACTTAATGATTCTGACGTGTCGCATCAGTAAGAAGGACCAAGTGTCTTTTACTTGAAATGCTGGCAAAAGTAGTAGACATTTTCCGTCTTGGATTCCGTTAATGCATCACAAAGGACGGTGGTTACCTCACAGGTGTAATTTCACAAAGAAAAAAAATAAAACCAAGTGGCTTTATGTTGTTTACCAATTATCACTCTCCTTCATTACATTTCCTGTATAGTATTTCTGCCTATAATAAAATGACAGATTGTTTCTGCTGGACACTGTATAATATTCAGGGATTGGGTAACCATTGTAGGGTTCCTTATGCCGGACGGTTTTTCCTTTTAATTCAAAATAGTTAATAAAAAAATTCCAATTTTGTCTTATTTGAGGTGATAGAAAACAAATGGAAAAAGCGAACCGGTCTAAATGTCTACATGTGGACGTGTACTTGGTTGTCTAAATCTAATTACATGTTATCATTAAATTTCGGTCCATTGGCCGCACAGATTGGAAAACACTGCCTATATTTGGAAATTAAATTGAATCTCTGTTTAGGAGCTACTTTGGGTTGGTTAAAGACTGCTATGACTCGCTCATGAGATCAAATAAGGTCGAAATCGCGACTCTTCCTTGATTGTAGTATTTATTATTTCATTTATGCATTGTGCTGTTTTAAAGTTAGCACTGGTTTTAATCATTTATTTATTAATTGCTTTAGCGAGCTGTTAGCGATTATGTTTTCAAGCCCCAGTTAAATAAAAAAAAAGAAGCCCCATATTAAGGGGAACAGCATTGGTGTATTTTTTTAAAACATGAAATCTTATACCCTAAATTGATTTTGATCCACTTCGCATTGCAATAATAAGGAGGGGAAACGAATATCATTCTATTTTAATTTCAATTGTTTACAATATGAGCCACGAACCCTGGACCCAAAAATGAAACATGATCACAACAACGCTCGCTTTGCTAATGATGTCCTACCGTAACTTCATGATCCTAAGCAATCAAACAAAAGCATTTTCGGTTAATACATTAAATAAAATTTAGTATTAGAAAGAAAGTTAATGAAAGGTTAATAAACAAAAAATACCATTGGACCATTGACGTTTACAGACGAAAAAAATTGTATGATTAATTACATACTATATACAGTACTATTTCGCCACGCTTGCGCATGTTTTTGATTTTGGGAGTGATTTACCTAAATAAAAGCATAAATCAGTAATTCTTGCCTAAACGATTAAAACAACCACTTACAGAAATTACAATAGAAAAATGCTTTTCTTACCCGTTGGGCATAGCTAGGTATAGCTGTAGCTAACACTACAAGAACAATGAACTTCATCATCGTGAACATCATTGTGACATCTTCGACAACTCAGACTCTTTTATATATATTTACTTTCACCTTATTTTAGTATACGAGTTGTTTTTCCTACATTTTGTAATTTTAATTTTTAAGAAATTGTTCTGTTTCATTATTATTATTTTTTTCATTGTATGTAAATGATATGGTCATTATAGTTTTGAGATATAAATTAATTAAATGTAACTCAATGGCGCCGATTATTTAATTCTATCAATATCAGTAAACTGAATTTTATCTGTTAATTAAACGTCACCGTAAATTAATAAAGTATCGTATAATGTGTTACCTATATATATTTAACACTTAATAGTAAATAGCATAATTATCATGAAAAAACTGAAACAATTTAGAGATTTAGTCGAAATTTAT
>NW_020438914.1:972060-975066 GCF_000699045.2 Agrilus planipennis | reverse complement strand
GTAATTTTAATTTTTAAGAAATTGTTCTGTTTCATTATTATTATTTTTTTCATTGTATGTAAATGATATGGTCATTATAGTTTTGAGATATAAATTAATTAAATGTAACTCAATGGCGCCGATTATTTAATTCTATCAATATCAGTAAACTGAATTTTATCTGTTAATTAAACGTCACCGTAAATTAATAAAGTATCGTATAATGTGTTACCTATATATATTTAACACTTAATAGTAAATAGCATAATTATCATGAAAAAACTGAAACAATTTAGAGATTTAGTCGAAATTTATCAACGAAATGAAAAATACATGTAAAAAAAATCACTAATAGGGCACATCATGCTTTGACAACGCTTTTAATTATTTGGAACATTATTTAAATAATGCTATTAACAATTCTTCCCCAATTTTTAGTGTGATTTGAAGTCAAAACCACAATTGGTTAAAAGTAATATATTTGTTTAAAAACAACAACCAACGTTTTACCCAAGTTGTCTTATATTATTAACCTAAAAACCTCTAGCTCTGAGACAGTTGGCTGTTGTTAAGCAAATATCAATAACGTTTAACCTCCTTGTGAACTTCATTTCAAACCAAATTGTTTAAATAATTCTCAAATAGAGTTTTCATGATGAAAAAAAGTTGAATACTTAAATAAAAATTTTTTAAATGATAAATGTAGATAGTGAAAAGACCTACAAAACCCAGCACGTAAATTCCACGAAGAGGATTAAGAAGATTAACTAAAAATATTTCAAAACCCTTAGGTGTTAATAAGTACTACTATATAACAACAGTTTTATCACAGTTATTTTAAATTAATCACACTGTATATTATTATCATCATCATAAGGTCGTCAGTCCTAAGACTGGTTGGACACGTACCTCCACTATTTCCTATCCTGAGCTAATCTTCGCATTTCCCTAAAACTGGAGCAAACCACATCCTCAACTATTTGCGAACAATAATCTAATTTAGGTCTACCTCTACGCCTCCTAAGTCTTGTTCCAGCCTCTAATATGTCTCTGACTAGACCTTCATGCCTGAGAAAGTGTCCTACTAACCTATCTCGCCTATTTCTTATTGACTTCCATAAAGTCCTCTGTTTTCCTATTCATTTTAATACCTCTTCATTTCTAACCTTTTCTATACACGTTATCCTTATCATTTGCCTATAATACCACACTTCGAAAGCTTCTAACTTTTTATTTTCCGCCGCGCCCACTGTCCATGTTTCGCTCCCGTACAACGCCGTGCTCCAAACATACACCTTTAACGACCTTTTTCGAATTTCTAAATTAACCGTTAGCTACTATAGAAGTGACTTCTTTTTATTATAGGTGACACGACCCTGAGCTGTCCTCTGCTTTATATCGCTACTACTCCTTCCGTCCTCACTTATCTGACTTCCTAGATATCTAAAATCTGCCAGTTCTTCTAATTTTTCGTCTCCTATCTTTATATTCGCTCTTTCCCTACTTTTTCTTCCCTTGCATACTAGTATTTTAGTTTTACTTTTATTTATTTTCATACAGTACTGATCTGTCAGTACCGCTTCCATTTTATTTAAAGCTATCTCTAAGTCCTCCTTGCTAGATGCTAATACTGCTATATCATCTGCAAATCTAAGCATACTAATCTCTTGCCCTTGCACATCTATCCCTACAATTGTACTGTCTTTAATGATGTTGATCGCGTCTTCGATGTAAAGATTAAAAAGTAGCGGTGACAGTGTGCATCCTAGTCTGACTGCCTTCCAAATTTATACTTGCAGCCTAGCTCTATAACTGCCTGTTGCTCTTTATACAAACTAAGTATCACCCTTCTATCTTTGTAACTCATCCTTTCATTTTTAAGTATATTTAACATTTTGTCTCATTTAACATTGTCAAAAGCTTCTAAATCTACAAATCCTATGTACGCACTCCTTCCTTTTTCTATCATTTTCTCTATTGTTACCCGTAAAGCTAGAATGGCCTCCCGCGTTCCTGTATTTCTTCATAACCCAAATTGATCTTCCCCTAATAGTTCTTCCGCCCTTTTTTTCATCCTCCTCTGTACAATTCTAGTTAAGATTTTTGATGCATGGGAAGTTAAGCTAATTGTTCTAAATGTCTCGCACATACCCGCGCCCCTCTTTTTAGGTAATGTTGCTACTACGTTCAGTTTATAATCCTGTGGGGCTTTCCCCGTCTCGTAAATGTGATCAACTAGCTTAAACATACGATTTTGTCCTGCATGTTTTAGAATTTCCCCCTGTATCCAATCTACACCTGGCGCCTTATTATTCTTTAAATTTTTTAATGCTACATCGAACTCTTCTCTCGTTATGGGATACCCTAGTTCATCTATCTCCACACTATCTTCCTTCCCTAATATATTTCCTACTTCATGGCCTGTAAATAGGTTCTCTAAATATTCTTTCCACTTATCTGCCTTTTCCTGATTTTCTATCAAAATGACCCCTGCCTCGTTTCTTATATTATTACTACTGTATCTTACATCTCTAAAATTCCTTTTAATTATACTATAAGCCTCATCTGTTTTACCTACTTCAAACTTTTTTTCTACTTCTTTACACATCCTATCAATCCACTGTTCCTTAGCTGCCCTACACTTCGTAATTATTTCCCACTTTTTTTTTGTATTTCCGCCTTTCTTCTATTAATCCTAGAATCTCATTTGTTATCCAGGGTTCCCTACTCCCGTTTTGTTTAAGACCTAGTATATCTGTAGCTGTTGACTTTAGGCACGTTTTAATGCAGTTCCATTCTGTCTCTATGTCCCCGTCATTCGTTTCTCCCGCCGCCTTTAGTATTTCGTCTGTCCTTTTGCAGAATTTTCAAGTTATGATCGCTATCTATATCTGCTCCTGGATAACTCCTACAGTCCTTCACTTGATTTTTAAATCTTTGCCTAATAAGTACGTAATCTAACTGATATCTCCCTAAATCACCTGGCATCTTCCACGTATAGCGCCTCCTAACGTGATGGTTGAATAA
>NW_020438914.1:963210-968452 GCF_000699045.2 Agrilus planipennis | reverse complement strand
TACGTACGTACGTACGTACGTACGTACGTACATACACACATCATCAAAAAAATTGGCTAGCATGCTACTAATATGTTAAAACGTGGAAATATAATGAAAATTCCGATTTCACTTTTCGACCCAATTACAATAACTTCCTAATGGGAAGTTAAAAATAATTTTTATGAAATGTTCGTTCAAAGCAGAACTACGATCGCCGAGAGTAGTAGTGGAAATAAATTGACCGTTGCAGAAGTGAATCTAGAAATAAATTGACAGCGCAGTGAATAGTGATATAGTTACAGTACTGTAAATAAATAGAGTAATTCATCACTTAAGTTAGTAATAATTTAATAGTATTTTTATGTTCAATAATAATTTGTGTAAATAAATAGTTTTTGTCGCTGTGAGTTTTAAAAGTTAGTTTTGTTGAATCCACGAACATTACACTATGTCCTCTCAGTGCTATACTATGGCTTGGAATCATGGACACTAAAGAAGAACGATATCAGAAAAATAGAGACATTTGAGCTCTGGTTATATCGTAGAATATTACGAATTTCATGGAACCACCAATGTCGAAGTGTTAAGACGTATGAAGAAGGAAAAGGAAATTATCCTGACTATTAAAAAGAGGAAACTGCTCTAGCTGGGACACATTATGAGAGGGGACAAATACAAATTACTCCAACTAATAATACAAGGAAAAATAAGTGGAAAAAGATGAGTAGGAAGGCGAAGACATTCCTGGTTGAAAAACCTACGCGAATTGGTTCACACCACCAATAACCACCTGTTTAGAACAGCAGTCTCGAAAATACGTGTAGCCTTTATGATTGCTAACCTTCGGAACGAAGATGGCACTTGAAGAAGAAGAAGGAATAACGACATGTGTACTGAAAAGTATTAATGAGTGTAAAGGTCAATATTGTAGCGACTACGAGCGTGATTGTGTGCGATCGGGCATACGTGTGTGTGAGCGGCTTATCGATTCGCCGAGTAGCCGCGGGCGCTTTTCTTTATGTGCGCCGTATCTGTAAACGTGTGTGTCGTCCCTGCGTTCCGGGAAAGCNTGATCTTCCCCTAATAGTTCTTCCGCCCTTTTTTTCATCCTCCTCTGTACAATTCTAGTTAAGATTTTTGATGCATGGGAAGTTAAGCTAATTGTTCTAAATGTCTCGCACATACCCGCGCCCCTCTTTTTAGGTAATGTTGCTACTACGTTCAGTTTATAATCCTGTGGGACTTTCCCCGTCTCGTAAATGTGATCAACTAGCTTAAACATACGATTTTGTCCTGCATGTTTTAGAATTTCCCCCTGTATCCAATCTACACCTGGCGCCTTATTATTCTTTAAATTTTTTAATGCTACATCGAACTCTTCTCTCGTTATGGGATACCCTAGCTCATCTATCTCCACACTATCTTCCTTCCCTAATATATTTCCTACTTCATGGCCTGTAAATAGGTTCTCTAAATATTCTTTCCACTTATCTGCCTTTTCCTGATTTTCTATCAAAATGACCCCTGCCTCGTTTCTTATATTATTACTACTGTATCTTACATCTCTAAAATTCCTTTTAATTATACTATAAGCCTCATCTGTTTTACCTACTTCAAACTTTTTTTCTACTTCTTTACACATCCTATCAATCCACTGTTCCTTAGCTGCCCTACACTTCGTAATTATTTCCCACTTTTTTTTTGTATTTCCGCCTTTCTTCTATTAATCCTAGAATCTCATTTGTTATCCAGGGTTCCCTACTCCCGTTTTGTTTAAGACCTAGTATATCTGTAGCTGTCCGTTTTGTTATATTTTAGATTTTCTATGTCAAGACGTCTCCTACCTTTTTTTTTTTTCAGAATTTTCAATTTAAGATTGGTCTTAATAACTACTAAGTTGTGATCGCTATCTATATCTGCTCCCAGATAACTTCTACAGTCATTCACTTGATTTTTAAATCTTTGCCTAATAAGTATGTAATCTACCTGCTGTCTCTCTAAATCATCTGGCATCTTCCACGTATAGAGCCTCCTAACATGATAGTTGAATAAACTATTCGCGACGGTTAAGTTCTGTTTATCGAAAAATTCTATCAGCCTATCTCCGCTATCGTTTTTATTGCCTAATCCAAAAGCACCTGCTGTTGCACCCATTGTACCTTGACCTATTACTGCGTTGAAGTCTCCTAAAGCTATTAAGTTTTGCTGTCCTTTCACTAAACTTAACACATCTTCTATATCTGCATAAACTGCTTCTACGTCTTCATCAGTGTAAGATGATGAAGGCATGTAGACCTGCACTAATGCCGTTTTTACCGGCTTTGAGTTTAATTTAACCATAACTATCCTATCGCTTTTTTGTAAATAACTGCTACCCCCGAATTACCTTCTACCTATCCTGTATGTATTACTCTACAGTCTCCACTCCAGAAGTCTCCAGCTTCGGGCCAACGGACTTCACTAATACGTACTATGTCTAATTCTAATCTATCCATCTCTACTTTTAAATTTTCTAATTTCCCTACTTGCCTCATCGTCCTAACATTCAACGCTCCGACTCATGAAATATTGCCCCTATTGCACTTATTGATAACATCTCCCGAGGTAGTCCCCGCCCGGACATCGAAATGGGGGACTAGTTTACGTCCGGAGTGCTTTACCCCAGAGGACGCCATCATTTCATTTTTAACGTACGGTTTACTCGGGATCATAATGTGGTGGTTTCCCGTTGCCTTCCACAAGTATTGTGGATCGGAGTACCATACCGATTCTCGTGATCTGTGCCACCCTGGGTACTGAAAGAACTGCTGCCCTCTTTCAGGGATTTGTCTTAGTCTGCTTTCTCTTTAAGAACCCTCCCATTATGGTTGAATATATGGTCCGGCTCCCTAAATCATCGAAATTTACAAGCCGATCTACCCACTCTCGTTTGCACAAAAGTTTCGTCAAGGTTCAAGTCCCGTCGGATTGGCTACTGCATATTATAACAGTTTTGAATTCTACTTAGGATTTTAAGTAGACCTACATCAGGTTTTCTTACTTATAAAATTTACCGTTTTCAAGATATTATTTTTTTTAAAGTAGCACAGAGCAGTAGGTATACCGTTTTATAGTAAGAAACCTGGAGCAACAATATTCCATAACAAGATAACTATACCCCCAAAGGTCCCGTCCATATTCAATGGCAGATTTGGTTAACTTCAAACAATTATAAATCCATTTTACCAAATGGAACATCTTGTATATGTTTTCATAGCCAAATGCAGAATTTTATTATCTTACGAATAGTACTAGGTTCCCTGTACCCATCTCCTCTAATGTTCAATGTATTTAGTTCTTTGTGAAAGCAACTGAAATTGTTTAATTTTTTACGAGGACGATTGTGAAATTCTTAACAGGATGATTGTTTTGAAGTTTACCAAATCCGCCATTAAATATCTAACAGCCTGTATACAATTAACCCACTTTCAAAGTACGCAAGGGAGACTTAAGCTATGTTACCTGAGAATATTGTTGCTCTAGCTTTCTTACTGTAAAATAGGCATGCTTTCTCAACGCCTACTGCTTTGTGCTACTATTTTTTTTAAATAACAACAGCTCAAAAACAGTATATTTTAGAAGTTTTGAAGCCTTATGAAAGTTTACCTAATATCATAAGTAGAACTGAAAACCGCCATAATTTACAGAGTGTTCTATTTAATACGATGTTAATGTTAATTCCGGTATAACTGGAAATGCTACAAAGACGCCGTTATTTTATTTGAGGAGAGTAAACATAATAACACTAAAAATTACTCTACATGCGCAGAAGAACATTAATCCAAAATTCAAAAGGTTTATACCGTTGAATCGGGCCTCCATCTGAGTCTAAACATTGGTGTGTTTTGTAATTAATAAAAAACCTTATTCAGTTCTGAATTCGGCATACTAAAATTAAAGGGAAAGAAATGGTGTCTACAATTATAAACTCGAAGATACACCCACGTCTAGGTTGCATAATAACAATCTCACTAAAATTAAAAATGAACAAATATAATGAAATAATTCTATAAAATATTACCAAATAATCAACGTTTTGCAAATTACTTAAAGGTTGAATGCCTCGTCATTCTTATAGTGTGTATATAAATAAAAAAATAAGTGTATTCATATATTGTGCACTAGTGTGGTTGTATGTCAGTACCTGTGGTGGTATGAAATATATTAGGTGATTAACAGTGGTCGCCCTAGAGAACTTTTATATTTCGATGTCTCTCCATTTTAGTTAGTGTGTGAGATTGCGAGTAGACCACTCGTCACCATGCACCTGTTTAGAATAAATGAAAATGTACTAGAATATTTTTCAATGTTTCTAACGTTATCCTTTTCTAAAATGTTCTCGAATGTCTGGGATTGTTCTCAAGTAGAATGTTGAACGGTACCTGAAGAATCGATAACGTTCTGGAATGTTAGTGTGAGAGGTGGAGCTGGTTTCTGACTGTATAGTAGGTCATTTTCATAAATTTCAACAGGTGCTCTGAATAAAAAATGTTTCCAATCTACTGGAATTAGTAGTAGTTCTCCTACGAAGCGACGGGTCGTGACTATAAAAAATGTAAGTGGTAATCTTGAAAAAATTGTTGAAGTTAAATCTTGGAAGAGCTTTTAAAATTAAAATCGTCGGCTCATGCACAAGAGTTTGCTCAGTGCATTTCAGTTCTGCCGGATAAGTAATAATAGAAAATGCTGTATTTCTATACTTAACCTCACTCTATAATTCCTGTGTCATACTAATGTTTATTCGTTAATTTTTAAAGATGTTGCAGTTAAACGCAGAAAACTTTAATAAACTTCAGTTGTATCGTGCATTCATGTGAAATAGAGGTTAGGGACGTACCTATTGCAATATAGTAAAATAGCAATTATGTGCTTGCATTTTTTACCTAGTCCTGCTTTAAACGAATATTTCATAAAAATTATTTTTTTTCCTTTAAATTTTCTTTCGATTTCATGTGGATTTCCTTTCAAGTCTGTTGTTTTAAAACATATTTTAATACAATATCAGAGATTTAAAAAGTGATGGCAGAGCGGCTGGCGGGCGGTACGCTAGTCCCGGTTGACCGCTGTTGGCGAGCGCGGAGTGTGTCTATAAATCAGAGCCGGGCAAACTCGGCTCTTTTGACTCCCGAGTGCTCCTCAAGGTTAACCAAGTAGCTCCTCGTTGATCCTGCGAGTGCAAGTGAGATGATTCTTTCCTTTTCTTATCCCTTCCATTTCGTAG
>NW_020438914.1:948858-962783 GCF_000699045.2 Agrilus planipennis | reverse complement strand
AACTCTCTCCATATAAAATTCTGTTGAAAGTAAGTTGTCCAATTATTTTATTAAGGAACGTTAATCCGCCTAAATTAATGTAATGGTACGCGATTACCGATATATATATATATATAAGCTTGCTTATAATCAGTAGTGACACACATATCATAATTAAGAAATATTAGAAAAGTAGGATAAAAAACACGAAATAAAATCACAAAAAAATAATGCTTAAAAAACTTGAACAAAAAATAGGTTGTGTGAGCGATATAATAGTCAATAGCTGAAAAAGCAGGATGTCTACGTGAATACGGCTGAGTACTTAAAAACAGAACACCAGTAAGGCACGGTCTTATCTGAGCCTTTTAAAAAATCAATTACTTTTAATGAATGAAAAGGATGTATTAGATAGCAATGTGTTTATGTAGTGATAATGAAAGTTCGATAAAATTGTCTGCTAACCCATTGTTTCTCAAACAAACAAAACAAGTTGATAATCTCTCCGTTTTATGACAAATCAGCTATGTAACCGATATTAAAAGTTTTTGTCGTCTCTATTAACTGCGAATAAGATCCGCGTACCGAAGGTTCCGTGTGCTATTAAAAGATGCAAAGGTAATTGTCTAGATCGAAAGAGGTCTCCCCCACCACTGTACCATAAAAAGTAGGTGGCGGTCTCACCCCTCAAAAAGTTATGGGGGTTAGATAATGGCCCCCGAAAGGGGTGGGTGAAGGGGGGTGGAAAGAGAGCAGTCACCTGAATAAAACCCCATAAAAAATTTGCGGCGGTCTCACCCCCATAAAAAGTTATGGGGGTTGAAGGTTTATTATTTTGACAAGACCGCCGCAAATTTTTTATGGGGTTTTACTCAGGTGACCAACATTTTTCGATCCCCCCTACCCCCACCCCCCTTCGGGTGTGGAGGCCATCATCGAGACCTTTACCGATCCAAAAAATATATGGTGAGAATCATCAATTATGATTAATGATTAATTTACTCAACTTTATAATATGAAAATATAACCCTCAAAGAAAATTTTCTACTTGATTTCGTCTCGCAATGCTCTCGGATTAAATAAAGAAACATATCACACCAACAAATGTGAATTGCAAAAGCTGAATCAAATTGTAGGATTTGAAATCTCCACAATATTCATTCGGCACTTTTTTCTCTATAGCCCAAATATTATATCTATAACCGATAAGCATGTTTTTTCTCTACGGCGCGTGTACTACTGAATCGCCATAATTTGGTTATGTATAGTTGGTACGTGCCGAAGTGGTTTTTAAAAAAATCTAACCGAGTAGAACAGGGTTCGGTGTTATTTTTGAACGTATCAGCATCTTTTGAGTACTATTGGCTCGTGCCGAGGCGACTTTTATAAAAGATATAACCGAGTGACCATTTTTTAATTTCAAAATTCAAAATAAGAATTTTTTTTTATTTTTTAATTTCTTAATTATTTTTTAAACTCTTGCCTAAAGCTGATTATAACGATTAATTTTAATTGCGACTTTATCAATACATTGATTTATTTTGATATATATTGCTTTTATTTTAGAACTTTAGAACGTATCCCTTATGATTCCATACTAATTACCATTCCATATCCACGGCTTCTGTATTCGCGGCATATTTATGGAACGTATACGCGTATACCCCGCGAATAAAGGGCTTTTACTGTACTGCAAATTAGTGCTAGAATTCTAGTAGCTGGCTAACTATCTAACATATAGGTACATACTTTTTATATTAAAATTTTCTGCATATATACTAATTACTAGCGATTCGCCCCGACTTCGCAAGGGTGCAGTGTAGATATAATGTGGGACAATTAGGAGTGGTTAATAATATTTTAATTATATGGTCTATACTATACGATATATTTATTTACAATATTTACAGCTGTTTTCATGAGACAGTATAAACATATGTTTTCTTTAGGTTACTCCGAAAGCACGACATATAACTGGCCGTGTAAGAATTACTCAACGCTCAAATCTAAGCCTGCAAGGTTGAATGATTGAACCTGTGACTTATTTAATGGTTGTTGCAAAAGATAGCTTTACTAGATACTGCAGACACTTAAATTGAAACGGTAAATCCGATGGTATTAGAGGAATTCGGGGAATTAAAGCATCTTCACCAGTAAGTACCACATCCGGTAAGTATTCTGCAATTTTATTAGCAATCGCGTACCGTTACATAATTTAGGCGGATTAAAGTTCCTTAATAAAATAACAGGACAACCTACTACTTTCAACAGCATTTTATATGGAGAAAGTTCAGACGAGTTCAAGGAATTAAAAAATTCTGTGGAAAAACGAACGGACTCTTCAAAATCGAGTGCAGTGTCTATCGAGTAGTGTATTTTCGTCGATGCATCAATGTTTGAAAGAATCAAGTTATCTACCTGTTCATTAGTAGGTTACATAATCGCTCTTTCTTTGAACCAACTGTTGTTATCAATGTCGGGATAGACATTGTTGACCAACTCTTGAATGTTATTTATTAAAACACAAACGTTTTGATTATTATTGATTTATAGACACACTTCGCACCCGCCGACCGCTATGAACCGGGACTAACGTACGGCCCGCCACCTGCTCTGCCACCACTTTTTAAATCTCTGATATTATATTAAAACATATTTATATCAAAACATCAGACTTGAAAGGAAATCCACATGAAATCGAGAGAAAAATTAAAGGAAAAAAATTGGTCTGAGCACACTTTGGTCGGTGCTAATACGACTAACTTCCCATTAGATAATACAGTTATTGTAAAGTACATTCGTTTCTAAAGTTTGAAAAAAACGCGGCACAATAATAAATAACAAACAATGTTTGNGGGAAGGGTTCGGCTACTGCGTGAAGAAACGGATTCGTCAGAATCTCTAGAAGAAACCGTCTGCCGAATCATCTCCAAGTTCGATAAAGAAACACGAAGACTAAGATGTTGAAATTGCGGCGAACTAGGTCACACGAGGAGGCAGTGTAGGAAAAGTACTCCTTCCCCAAGTACTCGACGTCAACAGCAGGAAAACTACATAGGATCGACGTAACGGGGCAAACGATGACCCACGGACAAAAAAACCCCAAATTTATCGCATTTACGAAGACCTTGAAGCATCATAATGACAGTCTACTCCTAGGTGGAAAAATAAATGGCCGAAGATGCGTGTTTGTTTTGGACACTGGGGCCACTAGGAGCATAGTAAAACCCGGCGTAATTGATGGTTCTAACCAGGTTGTGTCAACTAAGTGGGTTCTGCGTACGGCTACCGGAGAAAAAGCGGTTGTTACGTCTCACTTGAAATCAGTAAAACTGTCTTTGACCATCGAGTGCTTGTGGCAGATATTGAAGATGACGTAATTCTTGGGCTGGACGTTTTACAAAAATACGATTTTGACATAAATTTAAGAAGACGCATTCTGAGACTAAATGGCGAAGAATTCTATTTCAACAAAGATAGACAGGAGGCTGTAACCCGAAAGGTAAATTCTGAAACAGTACCTGTTGAAATATGGAGTTATAGACAGACATTGTAGGAATCTAACCAGTGAGCAGAAATGCAAAGTGCAACATCTACTTTGTCAGAATTCCAACGTCTTTGAGACTGACAAGAATGGTAAGGGAAGGACCAATATCGTAAAACACAAGATCAATACCAGAAATGCGCAGCCTATTCGTCAAAGACCTAGACGATTACCCCTGGCCAAAAAGGAAGAAGAAGAGCGAATAATCGACGAAATGCAGGAGACCGGCATAATTGAGCCATCCTCAAGTCCATGGACCGCCAGCTCAACAGCGTAACTAAGAAAGATAGTTATCCACTACCACGGATTGATGACACCTTGGATATGCTTTCTGGCTCGAAAATGTCTTCCACACTCGACATGAAGAGCGGATACTGGCAAGTTGCTTTAGATGCTGCCGACAAGGAAAAGACCGCATTATCGATCGGCACGGGCCTTTGGCAGTTTACTGTTATGCCTTTTGGTTTATGCAATGCCCCGGCGACGTTCGAAAGGTTGATGGAGAAAATCTTGAGTGATCAAATTGGAAAGACCTGCTTGGTATACCTGAATGACATCATAGTGTTTGGAAGCACCTTTAATGAACATCTACAGAATTTGCAAGCGGTATTCCAGCGGTTACGCTAAGCCAATTTGACACTCAGCCCGAAAAAGTGCCACCTTTTCCGCGAGGAAGTTTCTTACTTGGGTCATGCTGTATCAGCGAAGGGCGTGGCCGTGGATCCAGAGAAGATAAAGGCCGTGAAAGAATGGTCAGTGCCTGAAAAAGTCCACGACATAACTGCTTCTTGGGATTGTGCACTTATTATCGTCGCTATGTTTATGGATTCGCCAATATCTCCAAACCTTTCACACGTTCAACCGAAAGTGACCGCAAATTTCATTGGGATTCGGATTGTCAAACGGCATTTGACACTTTGGAGCAGGCTTTAATCACAGCCCCCGTACTGGTATATCCTCGGCCCAATGGAATGTTCATTTTGGACACCGACGCCAGCAATGTGGGAATGGGAGCCGTTCTTTCGCATTTACAAGATGGCCAAGAGAAGGTAATCGGCTATTTTAGCAAGACCTTATCAAAAGCCGAAAGAAACTACTGCGTCACTAGGCGAGAGATGCTGGCTGTAGTCAAACGTGTAGAACATTTTTATAATATACCTTACGGACGAAGATTCACCCTAAGCACCGATCATGCAGCTTTAAAGTGGATTCTGAACTTCAAGAATCCGGAGGGCTAGGTAGCTCGATGGACTGAGAAGCTACAGGAATATGATTTCCAGAAGATATTGTCAAGCAGACTGCAAGCAGTGTGATCGAATGGAAAAGAACGAAGAGGCAATTCGACGCGTCACGGTAATCGATGACGAATGGTTACCTGACAATATAAAACACGACCAAGAAAACGACCCGGACTTGAAGAAGATAATGGAATGGAAAAAAGACGGAAAACGGCCAACGTGGCAGCAAGTTTCTTCCTGTACCCAAGTACTAAAATCGTTATGGGCTCAGTGGGACTCAATGGTTTTGGAGGATGGCATCCTGAAGCGTGTTGTTGAAAGTCCAGATGGAGAGGAAGATAGGAAGCAACTGGTTATTCCTCGAAACAAGGTTAGAGAGGTGTTGCAGTATCTTCATGATGGATCATCTGGTGGCCATTTTGGAGTGAATAAGACGCTTGGGAAAGTTCGAGAGCGATTTTATTGGGTGAACTGTAAGGAAGATGTCAAGAATTGGTGTAAGAAGTGTACCACCTGTGCCGCGAGTAATGGACCACAGAAAAGGCCAAGGGCGCCAATGCGTCAATACAATGTCGGTGGCCCCTTCGAACGAATCGCAATCGATGTGGCGGGTCCATTCCCAGAGTCCGAGAAAGGTAACAAGTACATCGTGGTCGTTATGGACTATTTTACCAAGTGGGTTGAAGCCTATGCCCTTCCGAACCAGGAGTCGGAAACCATAGTTGAGGAGCTGGTGAAAGAGTTGATCAGTCGTTTTGGGGTGCCCTTGGAGTTGCACTCAGACCAAGGGAGGAATTTCGAATCGGCTATATTCCGTGGAATATGCGAACTCCTAGGAATAAAGAAAACTCGAACCACTCCACTCCATCCACAATCGGACGGCATGGTTGAACGAATGAACCGGACCTTGATTAAATATTTCTCCAAGGTAGTGTCTGACCACCAAAGGGACTGGGACCGCTATTTGCCTTTATTCCTAATTGCATACCGTTCATCTGTCCACAAAATGACTGGCCAAACACCTGCCAGTGTCCTTTTTGGAAGGGAGTTACGACTACCCTGTGACCTCAAATTCGGCTGTAAAGCAGGAGATGACTTGGCTGGTATTAACGACGTGATCTACCGAATTAAGAAAACTCCAAATGGGAAGCCGAAGGTAGTCCATTTTAATCGCTTGGCTCCATTCGCCGATGCAAATGAAGAGGAGGCGCGGGCCAGATTATTAAGAACTACTCCTTCCGAGCCCACATTCGAAGAGTTCATGTAGGAAGGCCCCCATGTTAACAGGAAATGTGGAGTGAAGCAAGAAATACGACGAGACCTCTTTGCTATATCCAAGGAATATTCTCTGGCCCATTGCGTTTCAAAGGATCTCAGAATGAGCCGTGGTATCGCGTCCGAGTTCAAACGCAGATTTGACGATTTGGAACATCTTGACGACCAAGTACAGGAGGGAAAAACACTGTTGTGCTTGCCTAACGGACGACGCAATATCTATTACCTAGTAACTAAAGGAAGATGATCTGATAACCCAACTTATAGACCTTTGGGATGCAGTAATGGAACTCCGCGCACATCTTCTGGAAAATAACCTACAGAAGCTGGCGATTCCGAAGCATGGTTGTTGACTGAACAACCTAGATTGGAGGATCGTACGGAACATGATCGAAGTCCTGTTCCGCGCCGTACTGGAATAGACATTTTGGTTTGCAGTAATAACCCGAATCGGACCAATCATGAGAAGACAGTGGACTGTTACTTCTATTCCCGGAGTGGATGTCGTGAAGGCGAGAATTGCAGATTCCGGCATGATCCCGCGAAACGGATAGTAAAAATGTTTCGGGACGAAACATCCTTAAGGAGGGGGCAGTGTAGCGACCACGAGCGTGATTGTGTGCGATCGGGCATACGTGTGCTTATCGATTCGCCGACTAGCAGCGGGCGCTTTTCTTCATGTGCACCGTATCTGTAAACATGTGTGTCGTACCTGCGTTCCGGGAAAACAATTAAACCCTTCAAAGAAAACGAGACTTCTCTGGACGGCTGGAGAACGTTCCCGAAAGGAGGCAAGGGAGTATAAAAAGGAAAAGACGATCGCCGAAGTGGAGTAGAAGTAAATTGACCGTTGCAGAAGTGAATCAAGAAATAAATAGAAATACTGATAGAAGTGAAATAAATAGAACAGTGAATAGTAACAGTAGTGTAAATAAATAGAATAATTACCTAAGTTAGTAATAATTTAATAGTGTTTTTAAGTCCTTTAGTAATAATTAGTGAAAATAAATAGTTTTTGCCGTTGTGAGTCTTAAATGTTAATTTGTTAAACCCACGAACATTACAACTGGTGTCAGGTGTGGGGTTGAGTAAAAGACATTACAATGGCAAAGAAGTTATACGAATTAAAAGTAGCCGAGCTCAGAAGAGAATTGGAAGAACGGGATGAAGCGACAAGAGGTAACAAATCGGAACTTCAGTGGCGGCTCGCGGAGGCGTTGAAAAAGGATGGCGACGATCCTGAAATGTTCCTATTCGAAGACGAATTATCGCAAATGACGAAAATTTTGGAAAATAAATTGGAAAAATTGACAGAAAATGGTAAATGTTTGGAAAATAAATTGGTAGAAAACAGTAAAAGTTTGGAAAATAAATTAGAAGAAAATAGTAAAAGTTTGAAACGTGAATTGGAAGAAAACAGTAAACGTTTGAAACGTGAATTGGAAGAAAATAGTAAATGTTTGGAAAATAAATCGGAAGAAAATAGTAGAAGCTTGGAGAATAAATGGGAAGAAAAATTTAATAAGAATATTCAAGAAACAAAAGAGAAGATAAAAGTGCTAGAAGAATTGATTTTTAATGGAAAGACAAAATCAATCAAAGGGGATGTTGGTACATCTAGCCAGCCAAATTAGCCAAGGAAGCGGTATAGAGTCAAGAACACGAGTAAGACCACCAACGTTTGATGGAAGGTCCTCATGGGCCACATACCACAAGCAATTCCAGGCGGCTGCTAAGGCGAATAACTGGGCGCCTGAAAAAAAAGCCACTGCGTTGACCGTTGCGCTTCGTGGAGATGCATGTGACATTCTGAACACCCTTTCCCCGGAAGAGTTGGCGGATTATGAACAGTTGGTAAAACGGTTGGAGTTGCGCTACGGCGAGGCTCATTTAACACATCCAACTGAAAACCCGTCAGCAGAAACCAACGGAATCCCTACAAGAATTCGATGCCGATATTGCGAGACTGTCCCGACTGGCCTATTCTAATACTCCAGAAGAATTGATGGAAAGTTTGACCGACCTAAGACGCTAGCTGATGCATTGGCTCGTGCATTGGAGTACAAAACTGTTAAACGATCCTATAGCAGACAGGGAAGGGTTTGGCTACTGCGTGAAGAAACGAATTCGTAAGAATCTCTAGAAGAAACCGTTTGCCGAATCATTTCCAAGTTCGATAAAGAAAGACGAAGGCTAAGATGTTGGAATTGCGGCGAACTAGGTCACACGAGAAGGCAGTGTAGGAAAAGTACTCCTTTCCCAAGTACTCGACGTCAACAACAGGAAAACTAGATAGGGTCGACGTAACGGGGCAAACGTTGACCCACGGACAAAAAGACCCCGAATTTATCGCATTTACGAAGACCTTGAAGCACCAGAATGACAGTCTACACTTAGGTGGAAAAATAAATGGGCGAAGGTGCGTGCTTCTTTTGGACACTGGGGCCACTAGGAGCATAGTAAAACCCGGTGTAATTGAGGGTTCTAACCAGGTCNGTAGAGTAGAAATAAATTGACCGTTGCAGAAGTGAATCAGGAGATAAATTGACAGTGATAGAAGTGAAATAAATAGAACAGTGAATAGTAACAGTAGTGTAAATAAATAGAATAATTACCTAAGTTAGTAATAATTTAATAGTGTTTTTAAGTCCTTTAGTAATAATTAGTGGAAATAAATAGTTTTTGTCGTTGTGAGTCTTAAAAGTTAATTTGTTAAACCCACGAACATTACAATATTATAAGTTTAATCAAACAATAGTTGAGATACGCTCACGTATATAACATGTCTACTACTAATATTATTACTAGTAATCTTTTCTATACTGTAGATATGGTCACTGTGACCGAAACAATATTGTCGAGGCAATTAAAATTTTTCGTGAAACTTATTTGTTAAAATTTGTTTGTGTTATCTTTGCACCGTAGGTAGTTCTTTATTATTTTACTGTTACAATTGTCTTCTCATTTTTTTGGAATTTATGCCACAAATCGCGCCATTTGAGCTTCAATCAGATTAACCAAGAAATCTATCTTGAGGTGCGAAACATTGGTTCTAGTTTCATAGTAACAATAAACCTTACACCCAACATTGGATAAATTTTTATCTATTCTTAGTAATCATTGGGGAAAATATGGCATTTAGAAATTTAAGCAATAACAATAATTATCGCAATAAATAAACAAATAGAAAATATTTTCCGGTTTAAAATCTTAACTAGAATTGTACAGAGGAGGATGGAAGAAAGGGCGGAAGAACTATTAGGGGAAGATCAATTTGGGTTTAGAAGAAATAGAGGAACGCGGGAGGCCATTCTAGCTTTACGNTCAAATTTATTGGTGTCAGGACTGGGATATTCATTGGCTTTGTGAGAAAAAAAATAATCCTAGACCAAACCGCTCGATCTGCCTCATCGTCAGCTACCTTAAAAACATCAGACTACCTTATCTATGCTCTTATAGGAAACAGAATATTAGCCGATTGGAATGACTTAATAAATAATTTACTTAACGCACACGCTGAGAAGAATACAGTAGGTCAAAAGATGGTCTCAATATAAGACCTGCTGATAAAGCTCCTACCCTTTAAAACCCCTCCTCGAGTAAGGAGATCAACCCGGAGGTTATACATCCCAGGGAAGGTTCAATAGGAAGAAGTTGGGAGCGGGAAGAGGATAGAGTGTAAGAAATGAATCACTGGGCGAAAAGGGAAATGAAATTGGAATCGGTGGCCCACCTCGGATGAGTTGGGTAGGCACTAGCGCTAAAAAGCGAAACTAGTAATGAGCGGAACAACAGCAGGTCAGAGTAGAAAGTGGCACAGCCTTCTGAAACGGTCGTTTGGTGTCGAGATGGGACGGGTATGGGTGACCTGACTCTGAGGCCCGGAGATTAGCCGCGAAACTAACTGCAGGCTCAAGAAGTGAAGGTAAACCAGTTTCTTTCAGAATTAGGGTGTTTCTGATATACTAGGGGTAATTGACTGCGGAGCGGAGCATCCGAATGTAAGTGCCTTGAGGAATTTGTAGGCGGTAGGAATCGACACAGGGATAACGTAGGAGCAAATGCTTCTGATAATTGCGTTGAACGCACGAATTTTTGTTTGATGGGAGATAGAACTGCTTTGGAAGAAGGGCTTGAGGGAGATAAAGGCGTTTAGGGCATTGTCACGGGTGGCAAGGACGTGCTTTTACGATGTCAGTGTTCTGTCGAAGAAGACGCTGAGATAAGTTGTTGCTCCATTTGATGGGGTAGTTCCCCAATTATGTGTATGTAGCTTTTCACATAAAATATCTTTCGCAAATAATCAAGCTCTCCCTAGTATTTAACCTAACGACATGCTTTTTTTTAGATAGAAAGATTATTCCCTTCATAGCCTCATCCACTTCTATTGCAGTAATCTTTCTCACCTCTTCTATTTTACTTATTCTGTACTCTTTTTTTGTTGATTCCTCAATTCTAGCCAGCTCTTTGAAGTGATTATACCATTCTCTTTCTTCTATTCATCGACTTATGCCTCTGTCTTTCCTTTTTGTATATGTGTTTACTGTTCCTCTTTACTTTTTCTAATTCTCTGTATTAGTAGAATGAAAATTCGGGCATTCGGGCTATAGGGCCGTGGTTTAACTGAACTATTCTGTCCAGACCTTTACGATATTTCACTTAGACCACGGCCCCATAGCCCGAATCTTCATTCTACTATGTATTCCGGCCGTGAAAGCCTTTGTTCTTATATTGTTCTCTGTATTTCCACTGCTTTCTTCTAAACTCCTCCTCATCGCATTCATTTCTTCTCCACGTTCCCAAGCCCTTTTTATATTCATTCTTTTTTCTCAAACATTCCATATTCACCACCTCTCATTACTTATCCGTACATCAACATCATTAAAGACAGNTTCTAAACTTTTACTTTAATTTAAAATTAATATAAAATATAAAACAACATTTTAAGCTCTTAGTAATTAAAGTGCGCTAGAAGCAATGCTTGGCCAAAAGAACAATAGATTAACCTTACCACAGTTTAACTACACAGACCCAGAACTGTGGTTTTCGCAAGTGGAGTTAGATTTACAAGTGCCAGCATTAATTCCAATGTAAAAAAATTCGAGATAGTCGATAGTTGAAGGCAGCGATCGAGTGCCACCGCAACGCTAAGTGGTATTCAACCAAGTGATGGCTGGTACATGGATAGCGGATGTACTCACCACATGTGCAAAGATCAAGATTTTTCTACTGGATACAAAAAGGCTAGCTCAAACCGTGTAGTTCAGTTAGATGATGGAACAAAACTCAAGGTTAAAGGTGAAGGAAATTTAAAATTACACGCTTTTAATGGTGAAAAATGGACGCTTGCTGAACTCAAAAATGTGCTGTTTGTACCTGACTTGGAAACGAATCTATTCTCAGTTATTAATGCTCCAGACAAAGGGATAAAATCGGAATCCAATAATAGTGTCTGCAAGTTTGTAAAGGATGGAACTGTGGTGGCTTTAGCAAAACGTGAAGAAAGAATGTTTAAAATGGTTTTTAATGTCGTTGAGAATGTAGTATCAAGTGTAGTATCCAAAAACAATGTCATATCAGTGGAGGCAAAAAATAAAAGTTCAAAAAGGTCAGGAATAAAGCCAAATGAGTTTTGTAAAAACGATTGTAATTTATATCGTTTTCATGTCAAGTTGACACATCAAAACTTCGTACATGTGAGGAAAGTTTTGAAAGAAATTGGTACTGACGCTTCATGTTCAAAGAATCACTTTTGTACTGCATGTATTGAAGGAAAGCAGTGTAGGAAACCTCATCTCTCTAGTTTAAACAAATCAAGTTTTCCTGGCGAAATAATCCGTGCTGATCTGTGTGGACCTATTGAAGAAAAATCAATTGGAGGTTTGCGGTACTTTTTATTATTGAAAGACGATTTTTCTCATTATCGTACTGTATATTTTTTGAGTGATAAAAGCCAGGTTAGCTCCAAATTGAAAGTGTACATCTCTCTATGTCAAAATCAAGGTATAAATATCAAAGTTTTTCGTAGCGATAATGGTAAGGAGTTTATTAATGGTGACATGAAACAGCTACTAGAAAGTCGAGGTATTGTTCATCAAATTGAGAGAGAGATGAGCACGGTAATCGAAGCTGCTAAACCAATGCTAAAAGCTAAAAATTTAAGGAAAAATCTTTGGGCTGAAACTATCAATATGACAGCGTTTGTGTTAAATAGATCTGGTATTAGTTCAATCCCTAAAGAAACTCCTTTCAAATTATGATTTAATAAGGACTTTGATGAAACGTTGTTATACGCTGTTTTTGGAGATGAAGTTTGGACTCATCTTCCCAAGCAACATAGGTTGAAACTAGACACCAAGAGCAAAAAGGGTATATTTGTAGGATATAGTGAAACAACAAAAGGATATAAAATTTACTACCCAAATAAAAATATTTTTTCTATGGAACGTGAAGTAATATTCCAACCCAACATCTTGTCCAAGGTCGAAGAAGGAACCAAAGCTTGGCAAATTTAAGATCCTAATCAGTTTCCAGAAAATGAACATCAAGGACTAGGGCAAAATCTAACAGAAAATCAAGATTTGGTTCAAAATCCAGATGAAAATCAGGACCTAGTTAAATATCAAAATCTAGATGATAACCAAGATCTGGATAAAAATCTAGAACTAGGTGAAGATCAGGCATCAATGGAAAGTCAAGATATATTAGAAAGTCGCCTTGATTCAAGTATAGTCAATCAAACCCCAAAACTTGAGGAAGGTAGACCAAAGAGGAACGTGAAACTACCTAAGCGATTACAAGATTATTATTGTTTTCTTGTAATGGATCACTCTGAACAGAAAGGTTAGAAGAGGCACTATCATCTCCACACAAGTCTGAGTGGGTTAAAGCAATGGAAAATGAAAAGACTGCATTAGCTGATAACAATACTTGGGCGGTTGTAAATAAACCAAAGGCCAAGGCTGTGAATGTCGACACTAAGTGGGTATTTAAAATTAAAAGAGACAAGAATGGAACAACTGAGTTGTTTCAAGCAAGGTTAGTTGCTCGAGGTTTCATGCAAACAGGTTTAGACTATTGTGATATTTATTCACCAGTGGTAAAGATGGTTACTGTGAGGTCGTTCATTGCTCTTAATACGCTAGACGTGTGTAGTGCATTCCTAAATGGAATCATTAAAGAAGATATATATGTTATTTTACAAAATAATTTTAGTGTATCTTAAGGCAAGATTTGTAAATTACAAAAAGAGTTGTATGGTTTAAAAGGTGCACCACGTTGTTGGTATTGTAATGTTCGTGGGTTTAACAAATTAACTTTTAAGACTCACAACGACAAATTTTTCTTCCAATTTATTTTCCAAACTTTTACTGTTTTCTTCCAATTTATTTTCTAAACTTTTACTATTTTCTTCCAATTTTTCTAAACTTTTACTGTGTTCTTCTAATTTGCTTTCCAAACTTTTTATCATTAGCGAAAATTCGTCTTGGAAAAGGAACGTTTCAGGATCATAGCCATCCCTTTTCAACGCCTCCGCGAGCCGCCACTGAAGTTCCGCTTTGTTACCGCTTGTCGCTTCATCCCGTTCTTCCAATTCTCTTCTTAACTTAGCAACTTTTAATTCGCACAACTTCTTTGCCATTGTAATGTCTTTTACAACACACCTGACACCAGTTGTAATGTTCGTGGGTTTAACAAATTAACTTTTAAGACTCACAACGGCAAAAACTGTTTATTTACACTAATTATTACTAAAGGACTTAAAAACACTATTAAATGATTACTAATTTAGGTAATTATTCTATTTATTTACACTACTGTTACTATTCACTGTTCTATTTATTTCACTTCTATCACTGTCAATTTATTTCTTGATTCATTTCTGCGAC